>NW_018020609.1:958456-1097739 GCF_002006095.1 Pseudomyrmex gracilis
ATATATATATATATATATACATATATATATATACATATACATATATATATATATATCCGCCGATACCATCTATAGACTAATGTTTAATTCAAAACGCCGGCCTTTACTTTATGAGAGCGAGCCCGGCTTAACCTCGACTCCGCGCGCGAATCCCCGAAAAACTTTTAGCAAAGTTGAATCGCCTTTTTCCCGACGCGGTTATCCACGAGGTATTAACACGGATCGTAAAGCCGAACGTGCCCGCTGGCGATATAACCGCGATACGTTTTTCGGAGCGGAAAAATGATCCGGGGGATGAGGGGGGAGAGTGGAAAAAGGAGCTCTGGAAGGCGAAAAAAAAGAAACGGCGGCTGGCCGGAAACAAAAGATGGGACGCGATCGGCGGAAAAACGAAGAGACTTCACTCCAGCGCATCCGCTCGAAGACTTAATAAACCGATTTAATTAAAGGAGCAGCGCGCGCGAAAGATAGAGAGAGAGAGAAAGAGAGGGAAGAAGCGCGAGAAGCAGCGAGAGACAGACAAGGGGGAGAAATGCGCAATTAATGCCACGGACAGTGGAAGAGGTGAGACAGCAGTGTTCGGACGAGTCCTTCCGTAAATACCCGCAATATTGATTCCCAATTCCTTATTCCAATGTCCATAATCCTGGACTATTACACGCGCAGCCGGCGCGTAATACGTTTGCCAATCTCCATCCACAAATCCCTAGGCAGGCATTGATGACTAGGCTCGCTTCTGTACGGTACAGTGTAGAGAATTAGGAATTATTATTCTCTCTCATTTAATATCTGCTGCACGCGCTCGTGGGAATTAGCATGATGGAATAGAATGATGGATAGATGCGCGCGCGGGAAAGATGGCGGATCAAGAATTTGCGTTGTACACGTTCTGAAACGTTGCGGGTTGTGCCGTAGTAATATGCACGGAAGAAGGAGAAGGGGAGGAAGTGAGGGCAGCCGAGTGAAATTGGAAGGCGAATCGATTCGTCCAAGTTGGGCTCACGCGCATCTCGAGAAAAGTTGATTCCTCATCAATTTGTGAAAAGTTAACAAGTAGCGAGAGGGGAAGCTGAAAATGATCGAGTTTGCAATTTGGAATTTAAACGAATCAATCTGCACGAGAGAAACTTGATCTTGATCTATAGAAATGGAAGTTTGATCTTGTATCTGTCGTGATTGTTTTTTTTTTGTTTTGTTTTGTTTTTGCGCAAAATATAAAGAATATTTCTCCAAGTGTGTGAAAATTAAATAATCATATTCCTCGTCACGTTTCTCAGCTCAGCGCCGTTATCATCGCGTTGACATAAATCTCGCGTTATCGATGCATCAGCCAGACGACTTTTTGAAACGAGTTAATCGGATTCAAAGTCGTGCCGCAGCAGCGGCAGCTTAATTCGAGCATAATCTACAAGATCTGCAAAAACATTTTTGGCGGGGAAGCAATTTATTACGTCGCGTCACGACAACTTTTCCGACGATGGACGACGGTTTAATAACAACGCCTTTTCAGAAGGCGCTTAGACGCGAGAAAGGCATCGATTCCCGATGTTCATCGCGTGCGAATCGCATAAAGGGGATAGTACGCAACGCGTGTGTGCTTACGAACGAAACGTTCTTCCGCGATACACGCGGCAACCAACCTCCCCGATGCCAGAGAGATTAGCGTGTAAAGTGCTCGAAACTCGTATAACATTACTACTGAAGATGAAACGCACGCCGGTGCTCCAGCTGCGTTGAGAGCTGGCGGGAATGCGTGCCGAAGCGGCGACGGAGGGTTTGAGAAGGGGATGAACGCGCCCGAGTCTAAACAAACTTTCCGTTACTGTCTGTTACAAGAATGATAATGTGAATAGCGTTCGGCACGTTTTGGATTAGATTTCGAGCACAGGACTGCTGCGAGAGGACGAAGGGGAAGGAGTCTTCTTCGTTGTGAGGATAAGACTCCACGTTTTGGCACTGTGTAGGTGTGAAATGTAGCGGGGTCGAGTTTGCAGCCACGCGCAAAAGAGGGATATCGGCGGGAGCGAGACGGCGATGCCACGGAAGAGAGAGTGAGAAGGCGAAGGTGTACGACAGGAAGATTGAGAAAGAGAGAGACAGAGAGAAAAGGAGAGAGAGATATATATATATGGCACGACGTCGAGCGCGCAAAAGACAGAGAAAGACGGGCGCGCGGCGAGAATGATGGAAGATGGGAAGCGAGCATGAGTTGATATTAGGTATTTAATAGACAGCTCTAGGGAGTTGCTCGGGCGAGCGAGAACTGAACCGTAATGTTAGCACGCGGCAGGAGGGATTTCTCATAAGCTGACCTCGGCGAGCCGAGAATATAGTTGAAAGGGTGTCGGAGAGGACGGAGTGTAGAACGAGGCTCGCTCTGACGGAGACTGAAGGCGATCCTCTCCTCCGCTCCGAAGCGGGGGAAGGTTGTGCCCGGGGTTGTGGTAGCGACGGCAAGAACGATGAACGGACGCGGGGCGGTGAAAGGTAGGACGGGGGAATGACAGTGCCACTACTCGGAGCCTGCGGTAGACGAGGAAAAGAAAGAGGGATAACTTGAATCTGAGTTTTCTCCCGGTAAACCCACGGATTACCAACCGCTTTAACTTAGCGACGGCCCCCTCGTTTCTCAGGTGTCGTGCCAGGGGTGTCACCATATTGGATACTTTTCGGGGATACGGATGGAGTGGCGCGCGGGCCGCTGTGTTATTAGAAAGAAATTTGATATATCGTCGTGCCCTTGTGTTCGCGCGCGCGCGCCATTGTGGACATTTGCTCAACGAAAGCGCCATGAAAACGCGCGAGGTGAGATTTAATGCCGAAGACACAATGACAGCGCCGGATTATGATCACGTATTCCAGAGAGGGAGGATAAATAATTCGTTACTACTATTGTCTGGACAGGGCGAATACGTGTCATGTAAGATTGACAACGCGCGGCTCGCAAGCTTTCGCGTGTCAGAGGCGCGAGAGGTATGCTGTAATAAAAAAAAAAAAAAAAAAAAAAAGACAAATACTGTCACAATAAATAAAAGTTAGTAGTAAATCGTCGAAACGGCGCATTCCATTTGCGCTGTAAATTTAGCGAGCTTCATGTCGTCGAGGGCGCGCAAACGATATGGCTCAGACAGCTATCGAATAAGCACGCCGAATATTCTATTGTGATGCGATATCGCACGGAATTTATTGAATTTTAAGCATAACAACCGCGGAAAGTACGCGGCTTTAATTTACAATATATTCACAATTGCGGATTAATTTAATTGTAATTTCACACTGCGCGCAGTTTGTTTGTTTTTTATTTTTTATTTTTATTGGAAATGATTTAACAAACTATACCGCAACTATACGGCAAATTATATCTAATTTTTATCGCTATATAATAGAGATGCGCTTTTTCGTTACATGTAGATCATTTCGTAATCGAAATCGGTGAGATATTTGCGACAATTAACGTAACAATGTTAAATTACACGCTCACGTTCTAAACGCGCGTGCCGGGCATAATTCAATGATAAACAACGCACAAAAATTTTTCTCTGCTAAGTCGCTCGCGATCTCGCCGCTCTGCATTAATGAAAATTCATTCTTTCCGAGAAACTTGCAGCGGCACGGGACGCGCTCCTCGTTTTCCCCTCGCACTTGAAATTTTTCCCGAAGAGACTCTCTTGCGCGCAGATCGTTCCAAGACAACTTCTCTCTTTTCTCCGCTCTGTCACGCACTCACCGTTCTCTTCGCGATTCGCCTCGCGCGCTGACAATATGCCAAATGTATATTCAATTTTGGAAATCCACTCTGCTCACTCCGGTAGAAAAACTTTGTACGTGACGCGGCTGTCCGACGCAAATTTGACGATATAACGCGAGTACGCGACTGTCCCTTAAGCTTGTTCGGGACTATCGAAATATTACGACGAGAAATACAAATGTCTCGAAAGAGCGTTGTAATTTTATCCCAAATAAATAATTCAGACGCGCGCGAGTAGTTAAATTTGTAAAGAAGATAAAAACGATGTTTGCGTTTTCTATTAAAAAATTATTCGGATATTTTCAAAATTAAATCTGTGTCGCGAAGTCGAAATTTCGCAAAAGTTCATATCGGAGAGGATACGACCAGAAATAGAATTTTATTCTTGAACATAACGCGCATCACACGACCTCGCACGAAGCATTTACGACATCCCGGTGGATCTCCCGGATGCGTTTCCTGCCGTCATTGTATTCGGCGACACGCGAGAAATGACCGCGTGCCCGTAAGGAGCCGGACATGTCCAGGATGGCTAGGCCACATTCGTATCATCGTTTCACAATTGCACGACCGCGCGATGTTTCGAGTATGTGTTCCCCGGGTATGTGTTCTCTGGAACTCCGGGATCTTCCTTGAGCCGTACGAAAGAGTCTCCCGGACGTATTGTCGCCGCGCTCCCAACAAATCCTATTAAATCCATTTCTGTATTGCTCTGCGGATGGACCGATAAATTCGACGAAAATACTTCCAGTGTGCCCCCATCCGGAGCGCAGATAAGCGCCGCACGCTATTAATGGAAACGATTGTCTCGAGTGGAGAACGAACATTCGAATGACCGAGGAACGCGAACATTCCGGAACCGAATACGATTAGGGCGAAACTGGGTATCTACTTTTATCCCGACTAGTGTCTTTGCGGAAAGACCCGCTCATGTAAAGCGCTCGCTCACCCTCGTCTCGGAATTATACGCTCGCCCCGTATCAGATTTTTCGGAAAATTGGACGCGGCAGTCTCTCGGGAATATTTATGAGATTCGGGCGCACGCATTGCTACGCGAGAGACGGGATGGGGTCGTTAAAAGAAGGATTCCGTTAGAAATAACGCTTTTTCTTCTCGGCTACGTATGTATGTAATACAACGCGCGTTGCCAAAGTTAAGTCAACGTGAAAACACGTATCACGCACACGTTTTTCCCCGCGGCGAAACGATGGAATCGATATCGCGAGCAGACTTGTATCGCGTGATGCATAAATATAGAATTAAATTGTAAGGTTCCGCGTATTATCCGTAGAAACAACAACACGTCGCTGATACCGCGCTCTGCAATCGCGGAAATATACACGAGCTCGTTCACGAGTATCTCGCTTAATGACGGATATAAACACGGCAAACAGTCCATATTAATCATTAAGCGCGCACATTGCGCGCGCGAGCAAAACGCAACGAAAACGAACATGAAACGCAATGGGGAATTAATTTCAAAGCACACATATAACCGATTTGCACGCGAGCGTACAACGCATAAATTTAGCGCGAATCTATTTTTTGTTTCTTTTTTTTTCTTTTTTTTTACGCGATCGTAAGCGATGCAGCAGATAGGGAGAAACTTGCGAGCTAGCGACTTCAAAGCTCGGACCATTGCCTTTTGTTTCTGATTAAATTATCCTAAATAGGCAAACAATCTTCCTCCGACGGGGGTCCGATGCTGCGGGCGCGTCTCCGCGAGGAGACGCGAATTTTCTCTATATCGATCGGCAATGATGTCGGACGCTGCTGCATCGAAGTTCCGATCATTCATAAAACATGAGTCTCCATCAGGCAGTACTCCATAAATTTTCAAGCAGGAACTACTGCGCCTCCATTTTCTTCGGCAGTCTCGAACATTCGACGTGGAGGGGGAGAGGGGAACTAGAGAGATCGATAAAAAATAATTATCCCATGCTTGATTTGCCGCGAGGCAAATATAAGCATTCACGTCAACCGTCGGGGATCATTCGCTCCACGTCAAAAAGTACGACTAGTTGGAGTGCACGGCAAACGCGACGAGGTACCTTATCCGCGGATATATTAGCAAATATGTGAATTCGCGTAATTTGTTCTTTAGAAACGCGCGTAGATTGTGTGCACATGTCAATGTGCGCTCATATCGAAATGAAAATCTTTCGGAAGTCAATGTGTTGTGCAAAGATTTTATTTCGTACGTACACAAAAAAAAAAAAAAATAAAAAACAAAGTTTGGTATATTGACGTGTCGTCAAATTTTACGCGCGCTCTTACGCAATTGTTTGCGTAAGTTTTATTGATAAAGTCCGGGCATATGTCTCTTATGTATGTACGGAAGAAACGTGTCTCGTGCACGTCCGTGCAATAAACGTCCGCGAAACACGAGCGACGTCTTCCTATATTTTTATGTCTCATTACACTTTTAGTCGGGACATTCTTCTTCGCTGAGAGCGACAGAATTTCAGATTAGAGCTATACACGTGAAACCCCGCGTCGTCGTTCTCGGGATGTCTCGAGACGCAGACGAGTAAGCGCATTAGCAAAATCTTACCCCGCGACCGCGGATATGTAGAAAGGATCCCTTTATGTCTACTGCCTGGCGGTGATACCCTCCGGGCAATAATAAAACTTTCCGAGAGGGAGGACCCGTTCGCGGGAGTGGAGCGAAAGAGGAGGAGAGACACGTTCGAGCAAATACGCGAAGGGGGAAACGGATTCTCTTCTCTCGGCGGTAGCGCGGCTGAGCGCCCGGGGGCGCGCGAGGAGGGTGCGCTTCAGATTCGAGACGCTTGTTTCGCGAATCAGAGCGCGGCGGTACGCCAGGGAAAGGCAAGTTGAAATCGAACGACATTCGTACCGTTTGCCGCGAGCTCGTAATAAATCCAATCTCACGATAAACCGTAATCGCGATCAAACCGCTTCCCACTTCTCACTTGACGCATTATCGCGATATACTGTCGAGTGAGGGAGGGAGTGACGATAGGATCTGACGCGTTCTCAAGATATCGCGGCGTTGCATATTTCATGCATTTTTCTGCGCACATCGAATGAATTTAATACCTCTCTCGCGCATGCGGGGAGATATTAAATGAATGTGACATCGTGCGACAGTTAAAGAAGCGAACGGTAATTAAAATCGGATAATATTGCGCGATAATATAAAATTTTTATGAGATTGCAAATATACAGAATTGAAACAAAGTCTTTCGCACGCGCGCACACACGATCAAACTTATTGAATTGATGTGTGCAGCATTTCGCGCAGAGGTGTAGCGCGCAGAGCCGAGCGGAGCATTAATCACGGCGCGAAATAAGGGATGCGTTTAATAATCCACTTACACCGAGATATAAATCCTGGAGACGGTGCGAGATATGACGTCGGGGAAAATTCAAGATACGACCTACTCTAGCGTTTACTGTCGTTACTAATATACAGGCGCGGAGGTGGTCTGCGAAAAATAATGGCGGGCGGGAGATAAATAAGCAGCGAAGAAATAAAGCCTGAGGCTGCTGCGCAATCCGGCCGAAAGGTATACCGGCGGAGCGAAGGGTGAGAAGAGAGACAGAGATAGAGAGAGGGAGAAAGAGAGAGAGAGCAGGACGAAAGGCGCGCACCGGTGTAATAAGGTGCATCGTGCAGGCAGAATAAAAAGATCATCAATTACCACGTGGAGTCTTGGAGCCGCCTATTTTATACGACCTTCGCGAGCTAGGTTGCGGAATATTATTCAGAGCATTAGGCATGCTCTCGACCGCGAAGAATTTCCATAAAACCGCTATCTGCCATCTAAGACGCCCGTAGCTCGCGCGCTCCTCTCCCGTGGTGGTGTCTCACTTCGTTTCCTCGTCTTTGTCTTCCGCAATTCCCGTCTTGCGACCACGCCACCTGCATTTCTCGCCTTTCTCTCTTCCTTTCCTGTCTTTCTCCGTAGAGACGGCGGACTCTCAGGTGAGGCGAGTAGGATGCGTCTTCGCGTGGCTGACTCCGTTACGCCCCGTTTACGATCATTTTAAAACGTAAATGTTGCCCCGTCCGCGTCACACGACGCTCCCGCCACTAGCCCTTCAAAAACGCACTTCCGTGTTTACCGAGTGTGCGGCCACGGAATAATATCCCGATGTGACGTCCGTGTCTTCTTCGAACAGAAATTCCAACGTGACAGATGTCGGATTTTTGCAACGCTCGAGCGCAAAAACGATACACGCTCGAATAACGAGCATTTCAGCTGACGGGATATGCGCATGTTATATTTTATCTATCAGTATATATTATATGGCAATACGTGAAATTTAATAATTAGTATTCAGAGATGTCTGGACAGTCGAATTGCGAAAGCGACTTTTACAATCCAAAATGTCATTATTCTCTTCAGTTGAAAATGTTTTAATTGAAAAATATTGCACATAGAAGCTGTGCAATTACCGTTTTAAATTAATCAGGAAAATTTATTATCCTCTTTCACGAGGCAATTTCTCTGTCCGCAAAAGTAAATACGCACAACTACGATTTACAAAAAAAAAAAAAATCTCATTTGATTAATGAATTGAATTACTTCCTCATCAAAATTCGTTCACGGTTTACAGTACTGTTGACTCAAATCGAATTACATTCAATAATCTTTCAAAGTGATTTATTTATTATGACGTTGTGTTGTGCAGTTCAAGTGATTTTTCTGCGAGAAGACATTAAATTCCCGATTCTGACCGCAGAATGAACAACGGAAATCGAATGAGCTTCGCTTACTTGACCGTTTCTATATAGGTGAATGCCACTGCCTTGGCTTAATGGTGAAAATTACCGCTTTCGATTTATATAGAGAATACGTGCTATTTTCTTCGTTCCGCGGCGTGCTTCATTACGCTTCCCCCTTAAAAGAAAAGCGGTTTAAGAACCCTCTTTACCTAGTCTTTTCGTCCGGCGCGGAAAAAAAACCTGAAAGCAGTTGAGTTTGTGTAAAGTACAAGCGGTTAATTAACACGCCCGTTGCCATTATACCAAAAGCGGATATAAAAGGGATTATAAAAGGTAGATGCCATCCTCGCGCTTTTTAGACGCCATTCATCTGCATCTTTTGCATTCGACAATAAGAACCGCTGAATAGATCTACAACTTAAACACAATAAACAAACTTGGCGACGATGTCGTATGAAAAAAAAGATCTTTTTTTCCTCAAGAAAAAAATTATATTGCGCGACGTAAAGTGAGCGACATTAATTATCTCGCGTCTTAGTAATTAAATTAAAAAGTTACAGCGTTGCAACTTCTCTATTTAGTATTTTATATATATATATATATAATATATATATTTTTTAACAAAACCGTATATCATATTTTTTTCGTATGTAAAATTTTTTGACAAAACCGTTTTGTACATTGACAAGCTGTTATTTGCGAGCAAAAAGTGCGATATCGGATAGAATAATTTACTTTTACACGGTCCATATCCCGTTCTTTCGCCAGACCGTAACGGCTTTCCTCCTCGCAGCTATATTTTTAATGATTTCGTATCTAAACTCATTAAGCTTGTGAAAAACATGCAACGGTGATTTTCGATTTTAATCACCTTTCTGCCGCTTCCGCGCAAATGTGAAAAATAATTTGAATATTTCCAACCAACTCGTATATATATATATATATATATACATATGTGATATGACTATTTTAATTATTCCGTGCGTCGAGTAAGTAAATGTCACTGAAATATCTTTTTTGCAATAATTATTATATTTGAAAGATATTAAGAATTTTTAATATACTGAAAAGATTATTATATTTATTATATTTGAAAGATATTACAATTTTTTAATATATTTGAATCAGAAATTTGTTCAACAAAATGTATAAATATAAATGTAATGTTAAATATATAAAAATATGTATTTTTTCATTGATGTAATTTAAAGAAATTATATCAATACGTACGACTTTTATTTTTTTATATTGCTAATGTATTTTTGTTAAATGAGAAACATTTTAGCATATATATATGTATCTCATTTTCTGTCTACGTCAAGAACAAGAAGTGCAAGTTATGTAGATGTAAATTCTGAATCGGAAGCGCAACCGATTCACATTTGGCAACATGGTCAGCCAAAAGGGAAGAAGAACAGGGTTGGACAATTTATCCCTCGAGCGCCCGCGAGAGGAACAGTTACGATCTGGCATACAAAGATATTCGAAGCTTTCGAATACGAGAAGGGTCGTGTTTTCGCTAACTATGCAAAAAGGATACTCTGTGTGAAACGGCATGTACGTCGCGCGAAGTTAAGCCGCGCACAAACGTTGTAGCCTTTATAGCGCTAGTATTTGCCCCGCTGTGACGTTGGCAATTGATTATCTTGAGAAAGGTTATGGATAGAGAGAAAGAGAGAGAGAAGAGAGTTACACGAGAATTCGATAAAACGGAAACTTACGAAGAAATGTACAAGTGTTTGCAATAAACAGGAAAAGCATTGTGTATATTTCCGAAGAAAAATAGAAAGCTAAATGTTTAACAATGAAATTTGTATCTCGCTTTAGTGATTTTCAAGATATATTTTAATTTTAATTTATTACACAAAGAGAAAGAAACAAAAAAAGAAAGCGAGAGAGAGAGAGAGAGAGAGAGAGAGAGAGAGAGAGAGAGAGAGAGAAAGAAACAGAGACAAAAACACCAAATTATACGTATATACAAATTCTGTGTGTATAAAATGCTAAAAGCGAATATCTGATGTTGCTTGGTATTCATTATGATGATAATAGGTTTGCTTTCATTCAATTAAAAACTTTTCACGTCCCTTTATTCCCGCGGACAGAAGGGAAATGTTTCCGCAAGCTGCTTGTGATAATCCGGCTACTTTGACGATTCGCGATTCTCTTTTCCGCGAGACCGGCGCGCAGATAGAAAGAGAGAGGGCTTACTTAATTAGCTGATCTTACGGTAGTTGGAGAAGGATAGAGTCAAGGAAAACTTCTTCGGAAGAGTAGTCGGCGGAAGTGGAAAACGTGTCAGAGAAAATACGCGGGGAGTATACGAGATAAAATTAGCGGGCCCTGGGCGAAATATGAAAACACATCGCGGGCGATAAAAATAACAAGCCGTGTAAGGTTCCTCGTTCTCCTTCGAGCGCTTTATACCGGCGCGGTTATGTGTACTTTATTGCGATACGGACACGACGGACGGGCGATCCGCTTCGTGCGAGCTCACCGCGATAATACCATCGAGGAATAACACGTCCGACATGTTTAAAGGATGTCCCTTTACAATTGCGTGGAAAGAGAAATCGTTATACGTGCCCGGATAGAAACAGTGGATGAGCAGTACAGATTCTTATCATTTCTTGTTATCATTTGCATTTAGACTGTGTTTCCTGAAGCAACAGCGAGTAGCTGAAATGTCTACACTGTGCAATACCGAGAGTACTGGCAATTCGAATCCGAATAAAACAATAACGGCTTACAATAACATACATCTTGATAGAACAGCGCGAGGAGGAAATTATATATACCGACATTTTAATTTGTTAATTATCGCGTTGCGCTCATTCCTAATTATTAAATTGAAATATTATTGCGCGAAGCAGTATTTTAATTATACAAATATGTGCGATATATTATATATAAAGATTTCGAGAGACAAAAAGGTCGATTCGATTACAAAGTATTTCTCTCTCATCTTCATTAAAAGAAATCAGAGGATTTGAGAATAAAAAAAAAAAATAAAAAAAAATAAAAAATAAAAAAAAAAAACAAAAGTGGAAAAGAAATCCGCGTACAGGCGTGAGTACATCGAAGTGATATTTGTGCGTATCCGCTTGTAAATCTACGTTCCGTTTGCCCAACAAATCAGATATAATTTCCGATAAATTTACCGTCATCATTGCCGACGCGATATATTGATTTTTTATGCGGATGTGTAAAAATATGTGGCGTGTATTTCTGATAAAATTGTCAAGGGAAAAGCGTAGGAATTGGAAAAGTTATAATTTCCTTTTATGATCCCAGAAAACATCGCATCCCTCTGTATACGCGCTACACGCGCACTGACAGAGAAGAGCAAAGAAGAAAGGATTATCGGAACAGAATGTGGAACGATATAAAAAATGACTTGCACGAAGTCAGCCGCACAACAACGCAGGCTTTGGATATAAATACCGCGTGATTTTAGTAACACAGTAACGCTTTCAGATATTTTCAGGCGGTTAACGTGAGTGTAATATAAGTTTGTGCGATAAAATAGCATAAGTGAGGTCACGGATATACCTGGATATATCTTATTATACGATCTAATATTAGAAGACTCGTTTGTTTACAAAGCGAGTCTAGTATCGCTCGAACGTAGGCGCCTTTGTTATCGCCGCCTCTTTCGTTCTATAACCGTCCGAAGGGATTCCGTGCCGATGATGTACGAGCTGGCTTATGGAGAAAAGCCCTTTTTCCCCTCGTTACTCCAAAGTGCGCTGCCAAGTTCCATAATAATTCTTTCTCGAATATCATTATTATACCACCGGGTCTTCGTTACAGTCGATCCTTCTCCGAATTTTACGCGTCTTCAGAGAACAGAGCGGGAGAAAAAACGAAGCTGATGACAGCCTAAGTAATTTTTACCCATTTTTACGAACTCTCCTTGCGACATAGATATTGTAAATTGATTGTCTAAAGAATGACCTTTACAGGGTATACTGCGTTAATTAAAATGAAAATTAACGTGTTTCGTGGATTAAAAATTGGAATAAGAAGCAATCTTAAATAAATTTCAGTCAGAAATCCTGTGCGTTAAAGAATATTCCACAATTCTTTCTCTCCTACGTGAGTCATACCTGAAATAGCTTATCGATCCCTTAAATTTTTGCTGAAGAAGACGCAGTCAATTTGGGGTTCGATCGATCGGACGAACAAACTATATTTGTATCCGCCCTCTCTGCGAGGGAGGTTGAGACTGCTTTTCAGCAACTACCGTCGGTAGTATCGGGCAGCAGAGCACAACCTGAGAATTACCCCTTGCTGAGAATATTATCGTCGATATAAAAAGTTGTTTTCTTTGTTCACAATGTCTGATATTATATCGAGTTTGTTGCCACACTTGTTCGTACTGTTGGTATGTACAAATATCGAGTATCGATACGGTAGAAATTAATACGGTACGATATTTTATAAAAGTTAATTGTTTTTCAAATATACTAGCACAACACAGGCGCGCGCTACGCGCACGCTATTATTGTTTTTATTTTAACGTGTTGTGTCAGTGAACACAATCTGTCACTGAGATGACAGCTAGTATTATACGTCTTACAAACGCGGAAGAGACGCAGCAATAGATGCAATACATTCGACTCAAAAACGCACAATTCGCGGATTTTTTTATAAGGGATAAATACTTTGCCGTATCTTTTCTCTCTTTTCTTTAATTTATTTAATTTGCTAAATTTTACGACCATCGAGGGAGACAAAAGAAAAACATTAGAGGAGATAAGGTAGCCTCTGCAATACGAATACAACCATTCTCAAATAAATATCACGATTGTCTAACATTTATTGCCAGAGTACACGATAAATACATTATATTTACACAGGAGGGAAGATTCTTTTTTTTTTTTTTTTTTTACTGTGACCACAAATGCAAAAACTAATATAACTTACGGCTTAGCGTATATACATGTCCCTGAGGCTTATTCTACAATATCATATACACACTATTATTATACAATACCAATAGCTCTACGCATTGAACAAATGCGACGCCGTTACGATAAGTTTATTCAATTTATCACATTTCTAATATATATATATACATAGCACATTTGAGGTCATCACAAACGTACGCGCAAGCGATATGAGATACTGATGGATCCATTTGGAAAATACAAATTGCCAACTTTGCAATTTGCAATTGAAGGGTAGATCAATCGACGACTTTGTTAGGTAAATGGAATCAAACTCTGACCGATAATATCGATGGTATCGCTTCGAACTATTGCACGTGCAATTTTTTAAGCGACATTAATATATGTAAAATATAGCACTCTACGGGTCAATTTTTGTTTACATTTAACGCACTTGCAAAATAACCGTAATCTCTCTCACGTGAAACATCATCAGAATGTTTATATTACAAGTTACAATTTCAATTTTAAAGTTTTAAATTTAAAACTCGTCATGAGTAAATGTAATTTGTTTGTAAAAAATTCGCGCAAAATATGTTTACGATTCACAATATAAGATATAGAAGACAACATTATAGTATTACCATTGTTCGTTGATGTATACTCTGTATAATATGTAACATTATATATATATATATGTATATATATATATATGTATATTTACTTTACAACGCTATATGCTAAATTATATTTTATGAATGAAAAACACTCGTGAATTAATATTGCGACGATTCTACAAATGTATGTTGTTATTATGTACAATAAATATAATAGATTTATCATTACAATTATTCACACGGTTATGATTTTGCAAAGAGGAAAAGTCTATGAATTAAATATATTTCATTAGTTATTCCGTTGGTCATTAACGGAAGGTTCCAGAAAATTATTGTCATTCTGTAACACAAACGCGACGATTACATCTACGGTAGAAAATTGTCAACTGAATATTAAAAATTTATCGCAAAAATTAAGAGAACAAATTGAATAATAAAACAGGTAAAAATATAATTGTGAAATAAATATAATAATGTGTATATATTTTTTGTAATATGATATCTCAGTGGCGTAATTTATAAGCTCGAAGAAACTTATCGGAAGTACGCAGAAAATATCTTACTTTATGAGGCAACATTAACAAAGCGTAATAACGTCATTATTATCAAGCATCTATTATGTTCTCGAGTTACCTTGTTTCTTTTATTTGTTATATCAATCTTGTTTTAATAAATAAATATCGATATATATATATATTATTTTTACTACTTTTGCTGCATATATACAGGAGAATTTCTTCTTAGTCGGTACGAAAGAAATCAAGTTTTCAGAGTATTCGTACTCACTCTTATTCTTTCTTTCTTTCTTTCTTTCTCTCTCTCTCTCTCTCTCTCTTCTTACGTTCTTACATAATCAGATTATAGCAAAGCACCAGCTATGTACGTTTTATTCACATTTCGAGAATCAGGAGTGATAAAACTATAGTTTTAGTTCCGTATTTTATCGATGTTTATGTCAATAAATTAAAACAGAATAATTTATCATCATGAACATTTAAACACATTTAAATTGAATACATTTCATATGACGTTGAATGACGGGAGTAAAAAATACATTCGCGTACACGTGAAACATACCTATTGTCTGGAAGAATTTAAATATAACTTTTGCCCTACTATCAATATTTGATTTAACAACTTATCCGAAAGTGTGCGCGGCCACAAATAATATGTATTTTCCCTCTCTCTTTGCTGAATCTACAGACTTTCTTCTTCAGCGTTAAGTGATGGCGAGGTCAACAAGGTTACCTCGGTTGGAATGGAAACGGTAAAAGCCAGCTACGCTAGTGCCCTCAGTGTAAAGGAGCTAATAGATTGGTGGCTTTCTACGTCTTTAACGAGAGAGAGAGAGAGAGAGAGAGAGAGAAAGAGAGAAAGAGAGGAAAATCTATTAGTACACAGTTCGGCTTGCGATGTGTTAATTACGCTCTTTACGAAGTACCTCGGTCACTCTGATCTGATCAGCCGAGATACTTCAGACCTCCGATGTCTCCATGTAAAAACAGCTCCTCAGTCTACTACATACACTTTATGTAAATTTTTCATGTACAACAAGAAGAGATCTTTTTTTTACGGAGAAGTGTAGCGACTCTTCGTAACGTGATTCGTTATCAAAATTCCTTTGTCGTGAAGCTCTCCGTCCACATGTAATGTTTAGGTTCTGGACGCGCTTTCTGTGTTACGCCAACATTAACGTCTACGTGGATAAACCGCTGGCCAGTATTGCGGTTAAGGCGGTTATCCCGAAATTCGTAAGCAAGTGACGATGGAACGTCGACGATGCCCTCGCCGACTGAAAATCAATCTGATCGTCCTCGTTATCGTCACCTTTCAGCATCGATTCTTCCTTCATACCGGCCGCTTTCTTTTCGTGGTTGTAATCGACCTTCCACATCTTTTTCGATTCCCGTCTACCGCCTGGTTTATGCGTCGTTTGCGGCTTATCCATCTCTGAAAAAAAAAAAAAAACCAAACGTACGCCGATACACAATAAATTCAATATTCGCCTGGGGATTTGCGAGTTAACGAAGTGCGAGTTAACGAAGAAAATTTTAAAATTTGCATGCGTGTAATTTGTTTGTCAGAAATAAAATACTTTTTTGTGTTATAAATTGTTTTTCGACAATCTGAAATGTAATATAAAATTTCATTGTAATTTAAAATTATTTGCAAGAGAAATGTCGAATAACTAAACAGCATTTTCAGGAAATAGTAGCTACACGGGTGTGATTTTCGCACTCGTGGTATCGATAAATCTCACCGATAACGAATATGAAGCGCGCTATCTGATATCGCCAAGATCGCTGATGAACGCGAGCGCGTCTGAAATTGTGTTGATCATCAGAATATGGAGATTGAACGTCCGCCGCAGTATATGCGGCGCGCTAGAAAGCCGCTTTACGTCGCATATCGCGCTTTCGAAACGAACGGGAACGGGCGTAAATGGCGAATCGGAGATATCGGCAAAGCCTGTCCGCGAGTAATAACCGGAAAAATAATCGGCCAAGCGGTCGCGGACTTTCCGCGCGATGCCCTCCGGTTTGACGTATTGGAATGTTGTCCGAGAGCGGGGGTGGAGGAGGGTGGGAAGGAGGGACGCGTTCCCGCAAAACCTGGAGAGCTCTTGTCACTTGCACGCTCCGTCGAAATGTCGAGAGTACGAAGAGATGCGATATTAATTCTCCCGTGTGTGTGCATCGACATTGCCGCCGCATGACGACGACGAAACTACACTTTTTCTAATTAATCCGCGGGATATGACAATAACGCGCGCCGCACAACATGTTGAGGTGACAACCGGCGACAATTGAGACTGCACGGAGACAAACGCGAATGTCGATGTATTTTCTTTCGTAAATTATGGGAGCAATGTTGTAAATAACGATAAAGAGAAACACGAAAAAGTCTTTTCTCTCATTCCTTTATATTGATAAATCAACATTCGTGTAAACAATACGTTATAGTTAACTTTTTGCAAGCTGCGCTTGCACGTTTTAGACCGAATTGTGAAAGCTGCTTAAATTAAACTGAGAAGTGTGTGTGCAAAATATATATTTGGGCGAAACACTCGAATGTAGAAACGCTTCATTGTAGGGAACAATTCTCCCGTAGAAACGTAGGAATACACAGTGCAATCCGCTAAGCGCTGTTGTGATCCGATTATCACGCGGTAGGCATGCTAGTTGAACAACTCTCTTAGACTGCCAAGTAGACTGTAGTTTGTATTTTTACATGAGTGTTAACAAGTTTCAATTAATTTAATTTACATGACGATTTTTATGATTGTGCCACGTGTGATTGCGCGTCGTTATGAAATTAAGCACAAATTACGATTACGTGAATATTTTACATTTTTCTATTGTCAAAAATTCCTTTTTGGAATTTCCAAAGTGCCATTGTTGAAACAGTAATCAACTTTCATTCGATATGCAGGAGCTTTACCAACGTTGATTTCAATTCGCAAACGACAATTGTGTTTACTTCTGCGTTTATGTTTACTCAGCAGTACTGTTTGCAAATCTCGGAAAGCATACGTGGAGCTGCATATTCGCAGAAGCGCAGATGCGAAATGTGTGCTCTTGGCGATTCTGACAGTTTTCGGTGTAACACACAGTGCAATTTAATAAATGCATTAATTAATACGGCTGGACGCTACATTCTGGTCGAATATCGGAATTGCGGTCAGCTTTATACGCGCGTCCTCTCGCGCGTTACTCCGAAAAGCCGTTGAAATAGTTATCCCCCCGTCGAATGCCTTAAATTACGAATTTACATTTATTAGCGTTTGCCCGGCTGTATCATCTTCTTTGAAGCCCGCTGTGCTTGTGGTAATGAATATTGCGACTGTGGTTTAAGATGCTCGGAGCTCTTCCGCTTCACTGCAATTAGCCGGTAATGTGTTCCACTCGTAAAACCCGCAATTCTATTCACTTCACTACCGGCGATGCCATTCCACGGCAACACATTTAATAACGTCTGAGAGTAAGCAATAATCAAGCATGGAGATAAAATAATTCAGCTTGTCTATCTCTTTACATTCATCTTTTCATCCGTTTCTCTTCCACAAAGAATCGCAAGTAGTGCGAATTTAGAATTACGAATGTGTGGCGCGCTCTTTTCACGTCTGTATCACTGTCAGACTCTCGAGAACATTAGAAGTAACAAAAAGCAAAAAGGAGAAGAGCGATTTGTAAAATTGAAATAAATAATATAATTAAGATAACACATGCTCACTTGTAATCACGTGACTTTATACACCCCGAAGAGTACTTATTACAATTCCAATTATAATTTACGTATAGTTTAACAGTAATAATTACGTCGCCTTAGCTCTGCCTAATCATTTTCGAGAATATTACTTTACCTCGTGTTAATACACCGCGTACTAATAGCGATGTAAAATTAGATTTCGCGGGACCAATCGCGACTTAACCGTTGCTCAAAGAAAACTCGCTTGCACCGGCCTTCGCTCTCCTGCCTCCCTCTTCCCGTTTTCCTAAGCGAGGCAAAAGTGAACTAACGACCACGGCGCATTTATCGTTCGCATCTATACGCGCGCGCGCTCTCCTCATCCGGCGATATAATGCAATTTGAATATAGGCCATCATGCACAGACTTGCATGCCATGCGTGCACGTCATTGTATACAGACTCGGAACGACCGAGCGACGCGATGGCACGACTCGAGCACCGAGAGTTCCTTATAGTCTAGGCCCTTCGTTCTTGAAGCATCTCTCCTCGTCGTGACTCGCTTCTTCCCGCGCAAGCCGCCGCCACGCTCGTCGATAATTCGTCCTTTCCCACCTTAACCCTGCCTGCCACTCCGCGACGTTCGTATATGTGTTCAGAGTACTCGAATGTGAGATTCCCATCCAAGTTAACCGACTCCAACGGAGCATATAATCCACGGCTCGTTTCTCTCTAGTTAATTATTGCTAATAATGTTAAAGCGCGTGTGTGCGCTCTTCTCCTGCTCCTGTCCTGACCTCAACATTGGAAAAAGGTTTCGGCGAGCGTAGCGGCGCGACAGGAGGCGGCACGCGGAAATGTCTATCGGCATTTCAATGAAGCGCATTGGAGAGATCTACGTTGGATTAAACTACTGGGCTAATTACTGGAGAAGTGATTCGCGAGAATGGAAATTCGTGACGGTCGGGCGTGTCCTCCCGTCGTCGTTGTCGTCGTCGTCGTCGTCGTCGTAGTCGCTTCGACCGCAGCGTTTTATTTGCAATTGTCGGTAATTAAGTGCCTCGCGTACCGCGCGACCTATTCTCCCTTCTTTCCTCGCTACCCCTTCTCATCCAATCATCAAGAACGACGATTTTCGTTAAAGCCTTCGTTTCCTTTCTCTCTCTCTCTCTCTCGCTTTGTGCGGGACCACACGTTTCCGTTCTTCCTCTCGTTATCCCTTCCCCTTCGAACACTCTAATTGGAGAGGCGATCAATTAACATCAGTGAGGTCGAACGGAACGGATGGGTCGTGCTTTACGCATTTCGTGCGCTCGGCCACTTGAGTCTCCCGCGCGCGCGAGAGAGAGAGAGAGAACTCGAAATGAAATATAATGACAGCGAGCGGAATGGACGTAGTGTGATGTCGGTGACACGAAGATGACGTGACGTGACGCCGACGTAACTCGACGTGGCGCGATTCACAGAGCTCAACGACGATATGCCTCTTCCACCCCAGGGCAAATCCCCTGCGGGCACTTCGCGCCCTCCATTGTGCGCGAAGAAAACGGCGAAGCTACTAATGTCGTTAGCTAACGAGCAGCAACATTCTTCGTGTTCCTCGCGCGCGCGCGAGAGAGGGAGAGAAAGAGTAGAGAAAAAAAGA
Organism: Pseudomyrmex gracilis; assembly: GCF_002006095.1. NCBI lineage: Eukaryota > Metazoa > Arthropoda > Insecta > Hymenoptera > Formicidae > Pseudomyrmex > Pseudomyrmex gracilis. Next base: position 978,239 of record NW_018020609.1, read on the forward strand.
AAGATTGCCGCTCTTTTTATCCCATCAGCGCGGACGAGGGTTAAAAGCGAAGGGACAGGGGTAAACAGGGTAAATGCGGGGTTGTTTGGCTTCCAAAGTTCGTATGCACGGAACGATGATGGAATCTGGCGATGGCGCGTCGTGGAGCGCAAGAGACGGAGAGAGGTGGGGAGCGCATTGGTACACTGAGATTGGGGCAATTACGTCGAGGAGGTTATATCGATCGGCGATAAACCGATAAGTTATCCGCTTAAGAATCGCGCGCCCGCTGGTTTAATTCCGGAACCGAGGATGTTTCGCTGCCCTCTCTTTTCACGAAACAATTATGCACGCCAAATATACGCAAGCGGATTTTCACATCATTGTACAACGAACGCGCTTTGCCCTCGCATATTCCTCGCAGTATGTGCCGAAATGAATTTATATATTTTCACGAAACGAATTTACCTTCATCATTATTTCGTATCGTTTTCCGGACACAGTAACAAGGAACAATAAAAATGCTTTGAATTTTCGCATAGTCAACGTTATTAAATTAATATAGATGTAATGTTTGAAATATAAAATGCCGAGATTTTTTCTAATACACGTACACACACACACACACACATTTAGAGAATAAAAAATAATTATATAACATTTTTACGTGCAAGATGAAATAATAAAATTTAACTATTGTATTTATCAGAATATAAGAAAGGATTTATATATGTAGCAAATAATTGGATTTGCTACAGAGAGAGAAAGAGCGAGAAAGAAAAAGAGAGAGAGGAATATTAAAATACAATATTTTACAGACAATATTTGTATGATATACAAATTATGAAAATTAAACCTGATATTTTACTACATGCAATTTTCAATGAGAAAACGCGCGCAAGTGAATAATACAGTGCAAGAATTGAAGAACCAGCTTAAAATAATAATTCTCTCTATCAAATTGACAATATATTCAAAAAATTTTATATTTTTAATAATCAAATATTGCGTCCTGATAAAATATTGTTTTTTTTCACGTAACATTCCAATTTTCTTTATGCGGAATAAATGTAGCGAGATAAAAATGTGGAATTCTTTTTCTATATCGAAAATTTATAAATAATCACTTTATTAAAGGTACAACTTACTGTAAACGTTGATTCTCCCATCGGTTATGCCGATAGAATTCGTTGCTAGACATCGAAACTCTCCGAAATCCAGTTCTCGTACGGATTTTATGATGAGCTTCATCTTTAACGCGTACAATCCCTTAGAATACGTTTCGACTTTATAATTCTCGTCTGAAAGGCGTACAAAAGCGTCAGCATAATTCATGATAGACAATATATATCGATAATTATGTATCAAAATTAGAACGAAATTATTCTCTCTAGTAGATAGTTTCGAAGTATTTTTTTTTTCGTACGATTCAATAATTAATGTGTTGTGTGCACAAATGTTTCACTAATCAAGAGGGCTGCAAGAGCCGATGCGTTATAATAATATTATATACATTGTTTATAAATAACAAGTTCATTACATCAAATGGAAATCAACACAAATTATAATACATCCGATTAATAAAACATCCGAATCGCGAAATTCGACGAATGCAAATTAAAATCTCATTCATTCGTTTTAATCAAAGTCAATGATTCAGAAGATTGACAAAAGCAGAGGCAAAAAACGTCGGACTCTCAATGCAATTAAATTTGTCAGTCATTAACTAAATAATTCGTTCCATGAATAAAATAACACTAACTAAAGAGAGAAAGAGAAAGACGGGCTTTCACGTCACGGAATAACAGAAAATTCCGGATCGATGCATGCGCATGCGGCAGTAAACTTTCGTATTTATGTTCCAAGCCGCTTAAGCATTATGGAATCGTGCAAAGTATGCACGAGGCGGATCGCGTTATTCGTGCAAATGTGTCGTTTTATTCTGAAGCGTGAAGAAAACGGGCACGAATTTCATGTCAATTTTCATGTATCCAGTCCTGCATATGATACAAGCGCGCGTCGCTACTCGGAAACGTTACCCCTCGAAGAAAAATTTTACCGCGTCACTTTGCATTAATATACTCAAAAAACCACATAATACGGACATTTTTCTTTTTTAATAACTACTCGGCAAGAATTTCAACGCTAATTGCGTCTCCCTCGAGTTGCGAGAAAGCTTCATCAAACGTCAATTAAGCGACTTAAGAAGTTGCGGAAGCAGATAAAAAGCAGTGTTTTTTTTTCGCACGAAAGAGTAAGTATATTTTTTTTCTCCGCGTGTGCTTTTAATTGATTCAAATGCATCTTTCCATTATGACACTTTGGGGGAAGAAATTTCAGTTTTGTATACGAAGAGTGTGCCGTCACGCACACACACGTACGGATTAGCGAACCGACACGGGAGGGGTGGCACGCACACGTCTCAACTTTTAATGCCGCGCTGCCCTTGCCCTTAACCCCCGCGGCATATCGCGAAGGTGCACGGTAGCAATTAGAGTGAAACGGCCGCGTTAGCGCCGTGTAATTAAGGCGAATCGCATTACAGCCACTCGTGCGTGCGCTGCAGCGTGCGCACGCGAAAAAAAACAAGAAGAAACATAATTATTTCGCATTGGTACCAAACGAGCTTTCAGCGAAAATCTCTCTCTTTTTTCTCTTCTTTTTAAATGATGTAAGTATCGTTCATAGATTTTTTGTTACTCTATCAAACAAGTTTGTGAATTAAAATAAATTTTGCGTTTGGGTTTTTGTTTTTTTATATAACAAATTAAATATAATATTATTTTTTTTATCACAAAAGAGCTCACCGTTAGTGATAGTCTCGTTCGTCGTCGGCTTTGCCCAGTAAGTGATGGGGCTGGGATGAGCCTCGATATCGCATTCCAACGTGACAGTTTGTCCTTCGTAAGCACCAACCAACTGATTCTCAACTTTAACCATGGGCGGAACTGTGCAAAGCGATTTTATTTTACAATAAAATACGTGTTACAATATTTTATCATTTGCCTAAAAATAAAGATACATAATTTTCGAATGTGTAAACATAAATTTTACTAAGATGAAATTTTTAGAGCAATTCGAGCACAATGATCCAACTTTTTAATTAATTTTTTTTATCACTTATATACGTAGTTTATTTTATCGTGCTCTTTGTTCGGATTAATTAACGAAATCAAATTCTGGAAGTGTTGAAGTGAAGCAAAAAAAGAATTTAATCAAGTATTCGCCGTCAAGGTTTTTTTTCGTTGCGAAAGATACAACCGGCTGACGGTCACGACGCGAATTTTACAATAACTGTTCTGCTCATTTTTCAAACATGTTTCCTCTCTTATTTTTTTTAATCAATCCAGAAACGTCGCTTGTCGTTGCGACGAGCGACTCGTAACATCGGCGACGCGTAGTAAAATTACGTAACGCCGGCGGCAAGAAAGATTTAACTCCGTTTTCAGGAACAATGGCCCTCCGGATCAGCTATTCACCATGCCTACCCCGAGAGGCGTCATTACGCGAGATCGTCCACACGCGAGAGTACGACAATTTAAATTATATTTTGTGGCGAGCGCGCGCGCATAAGAAAGGATTTTCTGCCACATCGGCGCGTAGGAGAACTCTACATAAAATATCATTTGTTCGCGTTTTATCTCGTATAAGCAGATGCGCATTATTAATACTCTCCTTTTAATATATTCGCTCGAATTAATATTCTTTGTTTTTTTTTTTTTTTTTGCACTTTCATCGAGAAAAATATCGCGTTCAACTGTGCGCGGCTTGGTCGCGGCAGAAAAAGAGAAAAAAAAGAAAGAAAATTCATTTCTCGATATTTTGCATGTTTCGCCGCGCGCGGTGTCTCGCGAGTGAAAGTGGTTGACGAACGTGAAATAAAGCGGTATCCCACGGTCATATAATGCGCAATAGTTACGCACAGTGAACGGTGAGGAGGATTCGCTTGCTGACTGTCGGTGGCACTCCGTTGGACGCGATGCAGAAATACGGTCCCATATGGAGACGCGTGATGCGTGTTATTTCCAACTCCGGGCCCTCGAAGCTCGTTACTGCAACACAGTTTATACAAGCGCATGCATACAAATTCGCGTTGTACATACATATAGACTCGGGTTATAACGACGCGGCATTGTTACGTACACGCCTCCGCTCATCGCTCTCGGTGGCGTTGCGCGTGTATGACGACGATCTGACCAATTGCACGCATTAATGCCGCGTCGTTAATTCTTAACGAAGCACGCGGAATCGCGAGTGATTTTTGCGCAGCATGCAGATTCGCATTTTGCAACGTCAACCATTATCGTATTCAGGAATTGGACGGAATTTTGCGATTGAAATAATTCAGCACGAGCATAAATATCGGTAAATTGATAACTCGCATTGGTTTTTTTTTTTTTAATTTTTGTTTTACACAAATAACCGTAAATAAGCGTTAATTGCATGGCGAGACAAAAACGAGAAACACGCTTAAACTTGTTCTTTCGCCGCGAAAAAACGGCGAAAACGCTAAACACATATTATTCTCCTGTTCTCGAATGACGGCAGTAAAACAAAAGATTTAGTAACGTGCAGGTCGTCAATAAAAAAAAAAAAAAAAACAAGTAAATAAATAAAACTGATTCACGTTGCGGGTAACATAATCTTGTTGCACTGCAAATTTTGTAGCAAATGGGACGTAGTGTAAATAATTCTCTCACGAAAGTAAACGAAGTCGATCTCATTATGTCAGTAATTTTCGTATGTTGTGAATTAATATTTGTTCTCTCTGATGTTTTCCACTAATTTTCATTTTATATATTGTGATACGGTCGACTGGCTTAATATTGTGAAACAATTAATTTCAAGTTTAATTAAAATGTATGTTTCCTTAATTTCAATATTATATAATTATGCTCTATAACCGATTTATATATACATGTACATATATATATATATATATATATATATATATATATATATATACATGTATATATATATGTATATATAAATCATACATGTATATGATACATTCAAATTACAATTAGTTTCGTGTGCCTCGAAGAATTAAATTGACAATTTAGCGCGCTCATTTTCCAGATTGATTATCACGTAATTAACATGCTTTCCTTTCGCAAATCACCGACTTACATCGATTCGGTGGATGTATTATTGGAACATTTTTTTCTTTATCCGCGTGATTTACGTGAGAGAATTTCCAAGCTATTACTTGTAAAATTTCCAAGTTGGTATTTGAAAAGTAATAACTCGGACATTTTCACGTAAATCACGCGAATAAAAAAAATGTTGTTCCAATAATATATCCATCAAATCGATGTAAAACAGTGATTTGCGAAAGATTCTTGTCTAATAAAACAAGAATAACAAATGATGTTTGACCGGTCAAATTTTTAAAACTTTATTACACGAGTCAAATATTGCACATATATCAATATACAAAACATGTAAATTATTCTCGCTATTTTTGCATCGTATAAATATGAAACTTATACAAAATAACATCTGTCTGCTCACTCTGACGACCTGGAAAATAGACGGCATTTCCATTCCTCGCGCACCTGTTGAGATAGAGAAAGCTTTGAGGCGAATTCGCGCATCAAACTTTCATTGTTCACAGAAAGCAAAATCTCTTAGTGCGGATTACCGTACAAGAGTAAAAGACTGGAGAGCCGTTGTCTCCTTTCGTTCTTTTTCTCTCTCTCGCTCTCTTCAGTTATTATTGAAAATTGTCAAACGATGAGGAGGAACGGCCCGGAGCGGTGCGAAAAATAAGAGCGCGCAAGTCGCACGCGCTACGAACACTATTTCCCCGGTACTTATAGACTAATGGGATCGCAACTGAACCACGAGAAACGAACGCGAGATGAGAAATACGAATAGTAGGGACAAACGACAAAACAGTTAAGCGACTTCGCGTCCTCGAATCGGCCGTGAAAGATAAAAGTTCCGTCAGGTGAATAAATCACCGGAAACGCGATCGCGCCGTAGTGTCTTGCGAGAATTTTCTCGTCCTTTTGCACGCCCCTTTGGCACGGAGCTCGCAAACGAAAGGACGAAAATGCTTCACAAGAGTCGGCTGGGGATGTTCGCGTGTTTTCGAAGCACGAAACTCGTTGGAGAAACGAGTGATAAAGGAACAGAAATAGGATGAAAGGAAAGAGGATTGAGGGAGAAGCCAGGCGAATGGGAGAGTTCTGAAGCCGAAGGAAACTAAAGCGGTGCTTTAGCTACCTGCCTGATGTACAATCGAAAATGTCCCCGACACTTGCTTGCGCAATTAGTCAGCGAAAGATCTGAACAATCCTGACGGCGCGGGCAACGCGAAAAACGAGGACGCTACTGAATAAAGCCGGAAACCGAAAGCGCATGAGTAATTGGATTGCGAGCGGGAACGGAAAGTCATGAGAAAAATTGTTAAATAAATATAAATTGAATAGAAAAAAAAAAATGCAAGTAAAAATAAGACCAACGCGCGCGTCTATTTTTCGTATTGTCACGACGGAATTATTAATTCTGAAAAAAATGACATTCTCATAAAAGCGACTTTTTTTTTTTTAACTACCGCTTCAAATGCAGTCATATTTTTGCATTTTTATCGAACGGTCGCGCCCGTTAACGTGGGGAAAAAAACATGCACGTTAAAATATTTTAACTCGAGCGAACATTTTGTATAATATTCCTTCCGCAAGAATAGAGAAATTAAATTACATGTTGATTACTAGTCTGCTGCTAAACTTTACTTAATGATAGTAGCGGAGAGCGCGACGCGGAGAGACTTATTCGGAATTGTAAACGAAATTAATTTCCTGACGAATGGGTTAAGCGAACGAGTTTATATTATAAAATACTCGGCAATTTTATTTCGATGGACATTGCGCCGGCGGCAGTTTGCTGATAATAACATCAGGAAAGAAACCATTTTGTGTAACGAATCGTTAAATTCTCTCGTCGGTTGCGAGAACTTCTGCAGGGAGCGGCGGAATATAGCGGAGGGAGTAAATTACTGTTGAATGTTATATTGTCAAAAGCAATAAGGAAACGTCAATTTAATCAAAAGCTGCATAAATTATATAAAATGAAAGATACGCGCGTGTATGTATCAAAAAAATACATACAAAAACAAATAAAACATCAGTAAAATAATAAGAAATTGTCAAAAGGCGTATTTACATATTTTTTACATTAATTATTAATAGATATACATTTGATTATTTTCTACCTTAATTATTTTTTATTATAGTTTTCTACTCTTTTTCTGTTATTTCATTCCAAGAATTTTGATCAAAGCAAATTGATCCACTCGGCGCAAATACTCTCACATCTAATCAATTCTGGAAAGCAAATTTACTGCAACGATCACTCGCGACGTTTCCTTGAATTATCAAGATATATATTCGATCTACAGTAAATTCAGAAGACGTATCGATTCGGCGCACCGTCCATCAAAACGCATTCAACGAACTGACCGAGCGCACAATAAACGTCTCGTTCAATCGGCGTGAAACGGCGTTCCGGATTTTCTGTCACTCTGTTTTAACGGGGAACGGGAGAAAAAGCTTCGCAGTAGCACAGACGTTACGCGAGCGGGTTTACGTTCAATATAAGCGAAACGGTGCAAGACAACGACGACAGCGATTGAGAGAAAACGAACGGAAAGACCGTTGAGCTGACTCTATATCTGAAGTAGTATCAGTCGACGACTGATGAAACGGCGTCGTGCAGCGACTAAACCGAAGATACTTACAGGACTAATAGAATGATTTCTTTACGCGGGAAAAAGTTTTGTTAAAATAACAAGAAGATCAGTTGCTGCAGCAAGAAAAATCTGTCAAGCCTACTGATTTGTTTTACCAAAACACGCGTTGTGTTAAAATAAAAAATAAAAAAATAAAAATATTCAGCAGACTCAAGACCTCTTCCCGTTGTGGATGACTTGAGTAGCAAAACTTTTTCTTCCGCGTATGAGAAGATGAAGATCTGATATACTTGAATTCTCAGATGGCTCTCCCCGCCTCCTTCTCAGAAGATACGTACCCTCGCGCCAGTTTGACATGATCGTACCCTTCTCGCGACGCCACGTGACTGTTGGCTCCGGTGTTCCGGTCGCCGCGCACCGTAACGTCACGTTGGTGTTTTCCCGCACCACCATGTCCGTGCTCGTGGGGTAGTCCAGGATATCCGGCGGCACTGAAACAATGACCACATTGCAACGAGAACGTCCCGGAGACTGCGCGCGCGCGCGCGCGAGCGCGAGCGAGCGACACACAGAGAGAGGATTGCGCAATGCCGCGCCAGGGAAAGGGTTAGATGGATGGCTATCTCGCAGATCATGCTCCGCCACCACCACCGCCTGTCGCAATATTCCGCGCGCACCGCGAGAACACACGCACGCGAGAAATCGCATCAACGAACGCGAATTCTCGCCCCATTCGCTCGCGCGGTCTCGGCTCGTAAAATTCCGATTCGCTTCGACAAATCCGAATTCTCGCTCGAATTTTCGCAGGCGGCCCACGTCCGATTTGTCCTGCCACGTTTTCGCGTTTCCGTAGCGGGAGATATCTCGATTTTTTCTTTGTTTGATTGTGAAGAAGAAATTTTTTTTTTTTTTTCGTCAAGACGATCTCTCTTCAGCGCTTTGGTTACAGCGCGTGATTTTAACGGGTCGTAACCCACGTCGCTTTGTTCGCAGATCGCGACTGGAAATTCGATGGGGTGTTGCACGAGGGCGCGCGCGGTATTGGCTGCGGCGAATCTATTTTTTACGTTCGCTCGATCGCGACACATATTCGTCTTCCTCTATAGTCGTCTTTGCGACGACAAAGCGGAAGCTGCATAAAATACGTTTAGCAGAAAGATGAAATCGTGTACAAAATGGTTTTTTATTGCATACTGATGTGTCACATAACTGTTTATATAGTTCAATTGTTATTATGCACAGTTGTAAAAAAGCAGATAATTTACTATTTTTGATTTACATGCGTGTAATTTAAAATATTAACGTTTTATTTTTCTCTATTGCATATTTCACGTGCAATTATTGTACGTAATTATTGTAAGTCGCACGCTTTTTAAAGCTACTTTTATAAATTGCCGCGCACCCAGTGATGCAAGCGGAATCGGCGAGGAGAAACGATGTAAGTGGATTATCCGACTACTGCATAAGCAACCAATATATCATACAAAGTAAAGCCATCACGTTGCTTTATCCGAGTTTAGTAAATGACAGTCAGCTACGATACGGCGGATTGTCGTTCTGCGCTTAGGAAGTGGATAGTTTAGAGTTGTTGCCCATCTATTTCTCTAATCTGGATAAATAAATCAACCTCAACACAGCTAAGCCGTTCATGTACTTATCATGTTAATTTGATTTATTCATTTTAATACGCACTCCACCATTCACGATTCTCTCAGCTCTGATTCGTTTTAAAATATATTTGAATTAACCGGTGACTTGTCTATAGAAAAATTTTACGAAATGCTAAGTGTAAAAAAAAAACGCAGATAAATATGAAAGCCACAACCAGCAGCTGACTGAAACCGTTCAATTTTCTCTTTTGCTTTGACAAACGCAGCAAAATATTCGCAGAGAGAAACCGGTCGTCGCGTCTCTCGATAGGAACAAAAATTCACAGGAATCTCATCTCCCCTGTGGTTAAAGGCTTTTTGTATTTATGAAAAATGATCGACCGAATTTATATTATTTATTTATGCATTTGTGTCTTAAAATATATTCGTCTGCCAAAATATATTGAATCAAAGTAGGAAAATTTATTATCGCGCTCGTACAACGCAAATTCGAACGAGAACAAGTTTTATGTCACTGAGGGTAAAATTATCTGTACTAATCCGATAGAAATGTATTATTTTGTTCCGATTCTGCGAAAATATATATAAAATTCAGAATTATGCAAATTATTTTCATATATAAAATATAGGTTATTAATATTTTAATTTAATAATATAAGTATATATTTTAATAAAATGTAAATATATTTTAATGTTTTGCGTGCGTGTATATGATATGATATGACATAGCTTTATTTCTGAGGCGCTCTAGGAAAATACCCTCAAGCGCAACATTAACAAAATAACATTAATTAAAATATAAAAAATAATGAACAAAAGAAAACAAATATATATATATACGTATAAATGTATAATATAGATATTATATCTATGGTATATGTATAGTATACCATACATATTATATCTCTAAAGATATTTATATATATGTATATTTTCGTCATGTTTAACTTGCATCCAAGGAACAGGTCATTGCTCTCTCGCTGGATTTACTGACGCGCCAACGCTTGCAAGTTAAATTAGTCAGTGTCTGTATTTAAGTGTACATAAGAGATAGGCGAAACAATGTGACAAACTAACAGCACGACAAAATGGAATATTGCACTTATGCGGGAAAACTGTGATCTGCGAAATATAGCGCTTATTATATTTTCCTTCGCAAAGAGAAACATTTACGCTCTTCTTTTATATTTCGTTGAAAAGTGTATTCTTTTCTCAATTGTCTGGACCAAGAAACGCTTCATCGATTTAAAATGCTTTTTTTATCGAAAAAAAAAAAATAAATAAAAATAAAAATCCCTCGATGATAAATTCTTCTCCGCACATTTTTATGCTGTTTTATCCGAACGGGATCGTCACAGCTTGCGACAATTTTTACGCTGACGTTGGCACCGGTGCGGAAATTATTTGCGCACGCACACGCGCGGGAGCCTTTTCAATGAAGCGCATAGAACAGCGTACAGAATAATGCTCACGATGTCGCCGGCACTTCACGATGTGATCGAGTTCTTCGCGAAAAATAATCTCCACCGCGCGAAAGGATGTTAGCGGTCACAGTCGTCGTTGCGATACATTTTCCCACGGCAACAATGCGAGGAATTTCGTTATCGAGTTGCTTTTCGAGACGAAATAGAGTGCCCCGAATATGGCACGGCTCGCACATGCAGCTTTGTACCCGGAAAAGACGACTGGACGGGGAATGGTTTCTCCACCATGGCTTTACGCGGACCAACTTCTTTCCCGGTCACGAAAGAGGCTACCTCCGTGAATAGTCCCGCTCTCACAGAGAGACCGACGTCGCGTCCCCCCGGTGAGTTACGAAAGACGTGTTCGGGAAGGCAAAGAGGTACCCAGGACGAAGTTTCCGCGGATGCGAAAAAGTACCGAGTGCGAATGATGCTTCCTTGTACTAACGACGAGGCCGAGAGAAGAGAGACGAGAGCCGCGATTGCATAACACCGTGGAAAACCCGAGGCACATTAGGAATACAAAATCGCTTTTCCTTCAGCGCGTTCCGATGTATATATAACGCTTTCTCACCGCGATCGATAATTAAAACACCTTTACCAACTCTTATATTATTTCATTTTTTTTTTTTTTAATAAATATTCCTCGAGATACATTAATATTTCTTATAAAGTAAAAATACGTACAAGCAAAATGTAAAACGTATGTTTCCGTAGAGAGTTAAAAAACGTTTACCGCATGAGTTATTTTCGCAATAATGTTTGTGCGAACTCGACAAAAGAACCGTTGGAAATGTAAAACGGGACCGACCCGTGACGACGCGGCCGAATCACGGCAGAACAGTCAAACAGAACGTACAACAGAGTACGGAGCGAATTCTTCCAAAGAATTAAGCGGGGCTTCGTTCGTCGGGGCAAAAAGCAATTCGACGCCGAACGTCGCTACGGCCGTGCGCGCGCGCCATCACAGAGGTCACAGAGATATCACCCGGGCCCGGCGTGCAATTCATTTCGCGCGCTACGTCCCCGACTACGTCGGTCGCAAACGGGGCGAAAAAAAGCGTCGCATCCGCAGATAGTATATTTATTGATACGGGAAAACAATTGGGTCGAATTTATTATTTCACGCGTGCCCGAGCAGCGTTGCGCGCGCGTTGCTGCCTTTGTTTTTGTTTGTTTTCACATGAGGGCATCGCGTTTTATTTGCGCGTAGACTGTACGCGTACACACACACACACACATGGAGCAAAGCGTGTTTCATCGGCGTGCCGATATCTTCGAGTGTCCTTTTTGAATGGCCGCTATATTTCGCGACGTACCGATAACGTTTGAAAAGTTCGATCGGCGCGACGGTGCGCCGTTCAGACCAGCATGATATTTAAATTGATGCACGTCTACCGATCTGCTGGAAGATTGAATTTCGCAAAGGTAAAAGAAAACCCATTCGCTTTTGCTGTTCGATATAATTACGAGTAATGCGATAGTGATAGTTGATATGTTTTTCCGCTGTCATCTTCTCGGTGTTTCATGTGAAAATATTTTTCTCATTGCTGTGTAGCGCGTAGTACGACGATTTTAGACTCAAATTTAAAATATATAATTATCACGGAGAAAGAAGATCTCGTATTTCAAAGCACAAATTAATTGAAATAAATAGTTCGAATTAACTACGTTGTCCGCGCGCATGTGTGTTATGGGCAAATAAATTGTATTTTTTTTTAAGAATAAATTTTTTAAAAATATCAAACGGTATTTTTAAAAAACTAACACGTCAGTCAAATATCACTGATTCTCGTCAAACAGTCGTATTTTTTATTTGCATTTGTTTGACACGTTCGCGTATGCTAACTGAGACGATGTACGCACAATTGGCCGTAATCGGTCACGTAATTAGAAGCATGTAATATCACACCAAGGTAGAAGTTGACCAAACCAGTAATTTCACTACGATAAACAAGAAATTTAACGAGGGTTGGCCGCGATAAGCTCGGGCTTTATGTTTATATATGTGCGCGCTTACATATGTAACGACACACGCCGCACCAGACAAAAGTAACGAGCGTAGCGCGACGTAGGTATTACTTGTCTGCGGACAAGTTTGAAGATGAATTAATAGTTATTCGTAAAAGCGCGAGTGTATCAATCAATGTCACTCGGCAAAGTGCATTAATCGAATGTAAAATAAAAAGTAAACTGAGTGATACAAAATATTTTTTCAAGGATATTCGGTCCGGGTGTTTCGCACGGACATATCGGATACGATATTTACTATTCTCATATTTTCTATTTTTTATCATATTTTGTTTTTCAAGAGAACGAGAAAAAAAACACAGCTCGGATACCGAAATCTCTCAACAGAAGTTTGATTACTCGAAGCTAATTATCGCAAGTGAGTACGCAAACGAAGCGTTATTTGCTACAAATTGCGCGCTTGAGCGAGTTTACTGCATAGAGAATTATGGTTATTACTGTTTCCAAGAGTATTTAGTTACTTAGCGTGAATTTTGTCTAAATGCTATTTTACGACTTTTATTTTCACCGTAAATCGTCGAAAAAGAAAAAACAGTTTTGCATAATTACGACAAACTTTTCATGCGCACATCATTGGGGAGAGGCAATATCACTTTCCCGCAAATAACGCAGGTGTGTGCGTGTTTCAGTGTATATACGCGCGCGCACGCGCGTGTGTGCGAGTTTCAGGAATGTACAATAGAGACTGTAACGAATTCGTGCAAGTATAATTTTTCTCCCTGCATCCCATCCCTTTCTAAATGCAAATTAGAGCAAACTGCGATCGACGGCTCGATAACGCATAAAGGAAACGAACAGGTACCGTTTTTGTTTCTTTCTTTTTATCTCATATCTAACCGCAGCAAATATTTTTTGTTTTTACAAAAAAAAAAACGTAGCCAGCTTAAAATATTAAAAAAAGTAATAATTATGTAAACAAAATGCGCAATTATTACGAAATATATTTTTAAATCCGACATCAACAGAATATTATGAGCTTTGTAAAGCTAGACGCTTATAACAATATCGCTTTTTTTTCTTCCTTCCTGTTCGCGAGCAACGCAAACTACCGAAAAATACGATATGTCATCCGATAAAACAAGATGGAGCAAAATAGCCGGGCATCGTGTTGTTTTTTTTCTTCCCCACGCCTTGACGATGCGGCCGACGATAGGCCGGGCCGATAAAGAAGAATCTTAACGAGGGGTTGCGGCGAGGTTAAACTATACGTTTATACGGGACTCTTTGCGGGAAGGGGGCGACTTGCGGCGCGCGGAGGAGGTCGACCGGTTATTAGAACGGGGAGCACGAAGTTGCCCGAGAAGGTGTCTAATAGCCCGCCAAGAGTACAATCGCCCACGAAGGTTTCGGCGCGGGGGCCACGTACTTTACATACATTTGCATCCCACCGCCACAAATCCGGCCGATCGCGGAAAGACCGGCGGAGGTGACGGGTAAACCGGCGGGGGAGGCGTCTCTATCTTGGCAAGCCACCCGAAAGAGCTCGCTGAGGTGTGAAATCTTTAATCTGTTCGGCTCTTCCTCTTTCTCGTCCGGCGAAAACGTTGCTTTGGATTTCCAACAGCAAAATTTAACGCAACGTTATCGTATAATTTTTTTTTGTACCGCGCCGTCTCACACAAAAATAAAACTAAATTACGGTGTGCTCGCGGTCGAACGCGCTGAAAACGCTTCAGAGTATGTAAGAGAAATGCATTTATTAAATATAAATTTTAAAAATAACTCTTGATGTTGTTACCTTAACGTATCCGCATCTATATGTATACCTACATATATGCATATATATGTACATATAATTGCACGGGAAAATAAAAGCCGACGAGAGAAGCTTGCGCGAAAAAAGAAAAATACTCATTATTTTCGATTAAATGGAGAATATTATGTTTTTCTCTCTCGTATTTAGTTTTAAAATTTTTAAATTAATAGAAAAACGAGTGAGAAGACAAGTTTCAACACACAACCGTGTCGCGAAGTATAAATTATGAAAGATCTGCGTTACACCGAGCGCGTGTTAAAATCGCATATTTTACATTGAAACAAAAAAAACCTGTATTGCGTAAATGAAATAAATAATATCACCTGGAAACAAATGTTCGGCTGCACATCCGCTCGCGCGCGAAAATCCGTACACGCTCGTCTCATTTAAATCCTAGTTAACGTGAGCCTCGCAATGTATCAATGGGATACTATCTGTGAGCTTGTTAAGAGATATAAATCAGTAAGCTCAGCTGAGGTATTTATGGAGATGCATTAGCTTTCCGCGGGAGTATAGAATGCCAGCATTTATTTGGTAATTTCCGGCAGTCCGATATTCATCTCGCCGAATGTTATTGCGCCGCGGCGTGATAGAGCCTGACCTACGATCTCCAGAGATCGGGAGGGAATAGTGTCAGACCTTCGTCAGAGCCGGCCAATAATTGGTAGTGGCAAAGAAATACGAATTAAGTTAGGAAAAAAATAACAGAAGCCCGGTCGGTTTAATAGAAAAAAAAAACAATCCCATATAAGTCAGTAAGAAAATAATAAAGAAGAAAAGATACGGGGCTCTATTTATATTAAATCCGCGCGTATATTATAAATTAATACATTAAACAATAAATATACTAGTAGGGAAGTGGCCAATTCGAGGCAATAACCAAATCTTTGGGTACTATTTTTGTATAGTTTTTAACAAACGTTTCGACCCTTAGTTTGGATCTTTTTCAGTGTATTACATATGACAAGTTTTCAAAAATCTTGTAATTGGGTTTATGAGTTATTAACCTCTTGCGTTAGTTCTGTTTTGACAATATATTTGTATATTGCGAACGGAAATAATAAACTTATTTTCGGATAATTGCTTAATTAAAAGTAAAGATTAGTCTTACGAAGAGCTTACAGAATGTTGTGCACGCGATGTCGCTTAAGAAAGCCGCGAAACAAATAATCAAGGATTGAATATCGGTGTCTTGTAGTAGCAATCACAGCTTTCTCTGGGAGGTACTACGGTGTCCGCTAAGACGAGCGTAGTTGGCGAAGTTTGACAAGTTGGCGGTAACAGGGACGGTGGGTAGCAAGTGCCAAGAAAGTTTCGAGGAAGGATCAGTTGATGCATAGTCGCGGGAAGAAGGATGCGCCCTGCCAAGCAAAGGACGTGTTCCGCGGGACAATCGCGAGTTACGTATACATGGAAAACGCTGAGTCCACCGGTGCTTAGTCGAGTTTCGCAGGGATTCGGGGGAGAGTTTCTGATGGGGTTACAAATTCACGAGCAATTCCGAACGCGCGATTTGCTCGCAAATATTTGTCGACGGCAGTCCTTAAATCACTTCTGTGATTCTCATTTCCCTTTGCTTTGCAATTTTCCGCCTCTTACTCGTTATGAAAATCCGTTATGAGATGTGGTTTTAAATAGCGCGCACATTTGAACTCTTCTCTCTATTTGGACAAAATTTACTTATTAAAAGTACTAATTAAATAGAACACTAAAAAAAGTTTGTCGTTATATCCGAATGAAAAATAACAGTTATTCTCGTCTAAAAAGTTTTTATTTGTGGGAAGCTTTTGTGACATCGCGCGTAATTTAACGAACATATTATGGAAATGAAAGAACATAACGACGAGTTTTTATCAAGAAAAAATTCAGGACATGCTGCGCTCGTGTCGTTATTGCCGTTAATCAATGAAATTGCATCAGTTTTGTTCATGAGTGCGGATGTGTCGGTTTTTTTTTGTGCAATATAATAATTCGTATTGATTGCGAAGCGCGTGACGCAGAAAACATTTGTAACCTTAGAGCAGATAATAATTAAGCAGCGCGCGACATCGTGTTTATCTGGTGTACATGACATGACGTCCCGTTGGGGGGAGGGATATGACAAAGCTCGACTCGACAAAAGGTTCGCAATCATTATTATTATTTGTCATTCGTTTAAATATTACGTCACAATAATATCTATGGATTTAACGGCGCAAATAAAAATTAATGCAATGCGATTTTACACACGCTGCGAATATACCCAATTCTGACAACACGATATTTTTGTCACGAGAGCTTTCGCATTTTATTAATGTTTGATTTTCGCGAATTTCATATAACCCACGTTATATGAATCTGCTTTATGAATAATTGCAAAATACTTTTATTAATCGGAAGTAAAAAATAGATATCAGTGTGTTATTTGATAAATCTTAAAAACAAAATTTTAATCTGTTTTTTTAATTTGTTTTCGTCGCTCAACAACGAGAAATGGCGCGTCAACGCAATCTTTGCGTTCTTCTGTTTCTGTTCGTTTTTTTTTGTTTTTTTTCCCAAAACGGACACTAGCGATTGTTTCGTGAAAAATAGATGATCTTTACCAACAACTTCGAGAAATCCAGTGATGCTGGACATTGGGTCAGTATTGACCTGGCACATGTACCAACCGCTGTCAGTCTGACGCGTCTCTTTTATGTGCAGGGACCATATCCGATGGCCGCTGTGCGTCACTGCGATCCGATGATTCTTCGTGATAACGTGATTCGCTATCGTTAGAATCGTCTGCGTATCGACTCGTAGCCACGCTACCTGCAACACAAATCGGATTACGGGCGATTAAATGATTCACCCGCAAAAGTTCGCACATATATACAGATATGTGATAGAGCGCTTCGCGTTATTCCGATTTCAACGCGTTGTTTATGCAAAATAAATAAAATTTCAAACCGACTATGCATGACGTTAAAAACGTGGCTTGAATAAGAGCGCTCGTGTTCTACACAGAGAAAGCGGCGTCTTATTACTTCCAGATATTTCGAGAACTTTCTCTGGAAAGGTTTCAAAGCGCGGGAAAGTTTTATGTAAATGTACACGAAATATGCGCGCGTGTTGTGTGCAATGCTTTCTATATATCAATTCAGACGCTGACAGTTCAGACGAATGATTGTTGAAAGTAATTCTGAAGGAAATTTCATAGCAATGTGTTTTAAAGTTTAAAACACTAGAGTTCTTTGCATCTTTATTAGCCTCTGTTAACAATATTTAACATCAAATCGTGCGTTCTTAAAAAAACTTTAGTTTTATTATTTGTAGAATATATTTAATATTAACAATAATCAAATAATAATAAAGGTTAATTTTCGAGCACTCTATAGAAAATTATTTATTTATTAAAAGTTAAAAACAAACAATATATCGCAGTGATAATTTAGTATAACAGAATATACGTTTCGACTCTACTTGAGTCTCTTCTTCAGTACAAAAATATTAAGTCATCGGTGTCACGTCAATAAAAATAACAAAAAACAAAGTAAAGTTGCAGTAATACAAAACGTGCGTTGATGAACGTTACTGTTGTAGTTAAAATTTTAATTAAAAGATCTTACTTGATATAAAACATCGTAAAGGCGCATTAGATAGAAGCACATTTGAATAGAAATGATATTGGTGTGTGTATTATGTCATGTGAAAAGTAAAAAACCGAACGATTTTTTCATATTTAATATTAAATTAATATTAAATAATTAATATTAATATTAAATATATAATATTAATGTTAAATGTGATTAAAATCATACTTTTCTAGAAAAAAATAAAAATATAAAGTGTCAATATAATTATTACACAAAATTAAGGAGACCTCATTATCGTGCGATTGAAGCAACTTGTCGATCAGTACACGAAAAAGAAATTTTTTGTTTTATGTTTTTCGGGACACGGGATGTGTAGAATTAAATTTTCGAGATGCATTTCGTACTTTGCTTTTGCGAGCAAAGCATATCGTATTCAGTGTGATAATAGATACGGAGTTGCATGGATGCCGCTTTATATCACTCTAGTCTAGTTGCGGCCAATTAATATTTTATCATCTGCGTTGTAAAAACAGATTTACATTGCAAGTTTCGTTTACCGAGAAAAATGAGAAAGAAAACTGTGTTCGGAAAATTCTTTTTTTTTTCCATTTGCTTTTTATTAGACGTAATAGCTAGCGGTGATGCGTCGTGATGCTGAAAGGGAAGTGTGACAAAAGCGTATTATAACTTTATATTTAGCGATAGTGCATGCATTAGTTTAATAATGCGATTATAATAACAATGTCGCAAAAATTACCTCTAATGAATTGCACTACTGTGCACAGCGCGTTTCCGCAATATTCATGGTGTTTTTTTTGAAATTTAGATCATATATATATATATATATATATATATCGATATGAAAGCTTAATTAAAAACAACTTCTTGTCGCGATCCAATAATCCGATTAAAATTATTATTTTAGAATAACTTTACAAAATAGTAACTTTACAAAGCAACACAATCTCGTCGCATATAAAATATCAGCACGAGAGAAAAAATACGTGTATCTAAACGTATAAATTACAGACAAAAGACGTGTAACTAGATGTGTAGTACAATAAAAAATATATTCATGATTACGAGCGTAAGTTTCTTTTACAGAAGCCAAATAACATTTAAAGAGTGTCAAAGCTAAAAGTGTCAAGGTATAATACTATCGCAGACGGAATCCAAATCAAACGGAATGATAATGTACGCGACCCGACGTTGCCGCTTTCGCGTTTTGTACCATTTCCCGTAAAAGCGATTCTTCTATCTATCCGATCCAATAGCCGCGGAATACGGGCGGAGTGCGCTTCTTCGGGACACATTTATCGCTTTTGTAGATCGCGTCGCAACCAAGCCGAGATATCTCATTAAAAAAGTAGATGGTATTCCTTGTGTAGTTATTTTTCTTAAGAGAGTGAGAGAGAGAAAAAAAATTGAGAACAAAAAAAGAAAAGACAAAGATCTCGATGGAACGACGCGGCGTGCGCGGTTTTATTTATGAATGTTGCGAATCTTCCGCTTTTCCGTGCGCGCCATCCCCCTTTTCTATGTTCCCGACACACCCCGCTCTCACACTCCCGTCCTCATCGCGGAAGCTGTCAACGCGTCTCATCGTCCAAGTGCTACCGACAATGTGCTCGACGCTTACCAACTACGCTCGTAACATAAAGAGAGAGAGCGCGGGGAATGAAGAAGTGAAGGAGGTAACGGAGAAGCGTCGAGGAGGGAGCGACAAAAAAAGGAACTTCTTGTTACAGCCGAAGTCGTAATACACTCGACGCCCGTTTTAGAGCGTGTCGTCTCTTTAGCTCGCGCGCGCGAGCTCCCTCGGACCGTAGGCGATGTGTGTCGCGTACAAGTCGCGCAAACCCGCCACGTGTCTCATGTGCACTGGACAGCCGGAGAGAGGCGGTCGCGTTCGCGCTAGTCTGCGAGAAAAGGAGAGGCGTTTTCTAGAGAGAACGGACTCTCGAGAGCGGAAAAGCGGTGGTTACGTCCGCCGTAGAAAGAAACCTCGGAAAAAGAAGGTGCCGGAGTGTACTGGAGCGGGTGGCGCGAAGAAAGCAGCGGCGGAGGCACGAGGGGAGAACATAGGGCGGTTGTAAATTGTGTGCGCAAGACGGGGGCGAAAGCTCTCCGAGGTTGACAGAGGAGATGTGTGTACGTGTGTGTGTGTGTGGCTTCTGTAACGCGCGTGCATACATTTTGTGTTGTTTTTTTTCTTACTTTTCGCATCTCTTCTTGTCGGATATCGGTGCACGCGTCTATTACACACGCATGAAGAGTTTCGAAGGCGCATAATGCGAAGCGTCGTCATCTGTCCTCATTCCTCGCTTGCGGTTTAGTAAGTGTGCGAGTGCAATTACTCAAGTTCGCGTACAGAACCGAAATGCGAGTAGCAACGCGGCATCCCGCGCTCTTACAAATGATTCGTCTCGCGGTAACGATATAATTGCACGTCGCTGTAATCTTGCCGCGGGCGCGTTTTCTCGCGGGCGCGCGTCTGAATAAACGCCACGGAAATTTCTCACAGCCCCGCGTCTCGCCATCGGGGTGCGGGACGCAACACTTTCGTATCCCTTTTTCGCGTAACGCGCTGTACTGTGTGTTCTCTGCTTTGGACGTGCCGCGACATGCCTCGAGTTTGCCCAGGAAAGAGAGAGAGAGAGAGAGAGAGAGAAATACAGACAGACAGACAGAGAGGGTTTGTGAAAGAGCGGCGAGAGGAAATCAGAACTCGGCGGCGACTCTTTATTTTCGTTTACGTCAGTCGGTTGCACGAAACGATACCTGTGTATACCCATCCTTTCGGGCTCTTTTCCTCGCAACTCTTCCTTCCCCTCTCTCGTTTCGCAACGCTCTCGCGCTTCATCCCTTTCAGTTGCGGCAAGTACGAAAAGTATCCGCGGGTACTTCTTTAATTTCGCGAGATATCTCTCGCCGAGAGACGCGCGCGGGGGCGCTTTCGCGACTCGGACTCGCGGTGAAAAATGACTCCGGCAAGTTCTTCTTACTCCCCTTCTCCGAGGGTGCACGCGAAGACGATCGCTCATCCCATCTTCTTCGATTTCTTTTCTCGCGTGCAATCGTCGCCCGTATAAGCAACGCGGAAGAGAAACGTCACGAACGATATGTTTGAATACCGCGCGATACAATGTAACGTCCCGGCACATATTTTCGATATCCGCACTTACTTCTCGCGCAACATTTGCTGCGCCGTGAGTTAACGAGGTTTACCAACGGTCCTTAATTGTTGACAAAAACCGCACTTCACCGATGACAGTAGGGCGCGCGTTACACCATCTCCATGCAATATTATATTTATTTGACTAATTGGGAGAGGGAGGAGGGAGGGAACACAGAAATCGTGTCAATTGTCGCTGCCGTTTGCCGCAAGTGCTTTTAAATAATTAGATTGCGCGCGTGTAAATACATGCGGATATTGTGCTTGCGCGGTGTGCGTGTCCGTTCTGCTGCAAATATTATTCAAAAACGTTCCGCCAAGTGGACGTTATACATATACGATGAAAATCGCTGTGTACAACTTTTTGGAAACACGAGTTAATTATACTCATTAGCATTGTTGACCGCGATTAAAAAGTTTGCTCCTGAGAAAATTTAAAAAAATGTAAAAAAATTGGAAGCATAAAGTGGCCGCGTATATACAAACGTATGCGCGACGCAACACGATGTGAAATTAAAACTACGTTACGACGACGTGTACATATATACTCGCCGCCTGTTACGCGATATCGCTTGAATATCGTCGTGTCTGAAGAAGGGGACGGTCTTCAAACGCGCGCGCACGCCGTTTCGCGCGTTATGAATAAAAAATGGTGTTTTCTCGGACGGCGTTGTAGCGCGCGGCCGCTTACACGACGACGTAATTATACTTGTTCGCGAGGAAAAAAACGAACAGACGGTGATTCGTATTTGCGCGACCTGTATACAGCTCGAGCGTGTGTGTGCGCGCGCGCGCTCGCGCGAGCTCAAATATTTCAACAAGCCTCAAGCGAATTTCCAATATATAATAATCGAGAAGAGAGAGAGAGAGTTGAATTTTACATTACGTTGTGTTTGGCATCACCTCGCCCGATGTGTCGTGTGTAATTCTCGGCGCAACTTACAATCTCTGTAATGCGCAGCAACGGTTTAATGCGCTCTTCTGTAATTTAATTTTGACGTCAATCAATTAATCGGCGATATAGAAACATATTTTCATACACGCGAGTCCATATTATCGTCACTTCTGCGTGATTTGTAATGTCGGAAGAACGATAATCAAATCGAATTTTTGAATTTTGCAGCGAATTACAAAGCGGAATGCTGTGTTTTAATCATGGACGCCGCACTCGCGGATTTATCGCGTTATCGAGATCGATTGCGCGCGTTGTATTTTTTGGAGATGATATGTAATTTCAGCATTTTTGACGCGCTCTCTCGCTCTTTCTCTCTCTTGACGCGCACACATAAAACAAATTGAATGAAAAATTCCGGACCGCGGATGTTTTTTGTGCAAGGCGCATGTGATATACTATCGCGTGTATATGTGTATACACGGCGCACGCGCGCGCGCCCACGCGGGATTTACTGTTTGTGATACTACACGGCAGCGTGCATCATATATTGCTAATTCGCAAAACAAAGCATCATTAAACATATACACGAAAATCGGCGGTGTTGCGCATCCGCGTGTAGCACGTTGCTCGTGCGCATTAAAAGCAAATACATTAAACGCGCGCGGCCGCGGTAGCACAACGAGCATTGGCTTATTCAAGTTTTCTAGCGGCGCGTGCACGGAAAACGTTGAATATTCCGTGTGGTGTAAATATTGGAAAATTCTAAGCGCGCGGTTATCGTGTGGACGCCCGCGTGGTATGGTAATAATCACGCCTGCATAACGCTCGCGGTTAAAAACGTCTAACGCACGTCATTCACTCTTCCGATCGTCGTTGCACGCACGTGCCGTATATACTGAAATTGAAAAAAATAACGGAGATACATAGTAGGAGAAAAAATATTTTCAAACCACACGTGGCACAGCATAATCCACGCGGCAACGATATTCTCACAGAAAACAGAAAGCTGTTTAGCATATTTTCCTCTTTACACGCGAGTTTTTATTATCTTATGATAGTACGTGTACACTTCTTAAACACAAATAAATTTATGCTTCAACATATTTCGAAATTAATTTACCGTGCGTTTGATTTTAATACATAACCTGCTTACTCGTGTATATATTGAGAGTATTTTATCGCGCCGAACGAGCCTTGTTCCGGCCTGTGTTGTAAAAACGCGGTCGCGTTGATATTTCCAGGCTAATAATCACTATATTCACACGAAAGACAGATTCAATTAGTGCTCAATTTTGTTTTGCCCTTGTTGCCGCAATTAAAAATTTATTCCCGCGTTAATGTCCCGTGGGGCGTAAACTACATTCAAGATTATAATAAAGCATTGCGCGGACTCTGCTCCAGATTAATCTTTTTCTTTAATAATAATAATGAAAAAAAAAAAAATAACTAGCATGTGTTTTGTGAAGAACAATTTTTCGCTTCGCTAATATCGCGGTTTCGCAATTATATATAAAATTTGTAAGCGATAAAACAATTTTGACGAAACAAATGTATTTTTTAAATTTAATATAAAAAAATGTTACAATCCACATTATTACTTATTGGAGATTGCAAAATGGAACATAAATGTCCTTTTGTTTCGCGTGTATAGTTTGATGGAAAGGTTGCGCATCAATTTAATTAAACTGTCATTTGCCAAATTACGTTTGTGTTTCGCGAACGCGAATGTTTGTGATGTACACGATGCAGAAGGAAAAACGAATGCAGTAGCAAGTTGCTCGAGAGTGTACAATTTTAAGAGAATAAAAAGGCTAAAAGAGTAAACATCGTCAAAAAGATTTTGATCATTAGTGTATATATATTTTTTATGTATATATATATATATATATATATATCTATGTATATAATATATATATCTTAATATATATCTTAATATACATCTTAATATATATCTCATGTGTTTTCTCTTTTTTGTTTTTGTCTTATGATATTTTTATTATTATTATTTTTTTTTGTAAATTATGCCATCTAGTTAGCGCTTGAGGAAAATTTCCCAGAGCGCCTTATATATATAAAAATAAAGCTGCTATCTATCTAGTATCTATTAATATGTACTTTGCAAATATTTCGCGCAGAATTGTCGAACACCGTCGCTTTTGCCACGACGTGTCCGAGCAACATCAAGGCCATTTAATCCGGGTCCAGTTACTGTTTAGTTGCACGTGTTATCAGAGAACGCGAAGATAAGCATCTGTCCGCAGCGTCGAAGTTTGTTATGGACAGAGAACGAAATAGTTCGGCGAATTCGATGCAAGTTGTACAGACGGATAATTAGCCCCGCTGGCACAATCGGCATAATTATTGTCCGCCGCTGCGGCTTACTTCCCGCACACTTTCCTGCTGCGAGTACTCAACTATCCTCCCTTCCTCTCTTTTCCTGTTTCCCCTCGTCTCTTCCTCATTGTTCCTGCCCGTCTCTCTTTGGATCGACGTTTTACGACCACCATCAAGCCTCTCCCCGCGTGCGGACAAAACACACGATCACATTAATGAGGCCAACAAGAGCCGATTGAACGGGTTTTGCCTAAACAAGGAATGCCCTGTTAATTGTAATCGCTCGTCAACCACGGACGCGCTAATTACAAAGGCAATCATCGTAACGAATGTCAAATACAGATAACGCTACGCGCTGCCATCCTCGCTCGTTTGCGCTCCCCTGAACGGACAGATACGTAATTCCCCAGACACGAGCGAGCGCGCGCGCGCACGCGCTTTGCTTATTTGTCTAGCGCATTACCATTAACCTGGTTATGCGCAATAAGAAGTACCTTCGCGCTACTTACGCGTAAGCTGTGCATCTCCTCGAGAGTTTCGCGCGCTCTCGTCGCTGATTACAAAGGCAACCGTCGTGATAAATGGTCTGCGTATCTATTTGTGTAGTATCTTCCTATCACTGGGGCGAATACAAATAACGGCGACGACATGTTTCGCATGTACAAAAACGTGCTACGTGTTATCGCTGAAGCGCGGAATAAGGGGATCTCCGCTGGAAACTTCGTGCGAGTTGCGCACGAATTTTTTCAAGCACTATCGATCGAGAACAAACTTTGTGTTCGCTTTTTCAAAAAATCTGATTCAATAAATTACATCGTTTGTTATATAAACTAGAGATATTAGAGATATATTATTATTACATAAACGCAATAAACTTACGTAGGAATAGGTACGTAGCGAGGAAGAGGAAATATATCATAAAGTTACTGTCTGCAAGACTCGATACTACGTGTTACTTTGTGAAGGCTATTTAACTTGACGCAATCTATTAAAAGCGTTTTATACCTTCGGCCAAGTATACATCATAAATTGAGTGCTTAAGTTATAAGTCCTCTACCTCTATAACTCAAAAGTCTCCCCCGCTTGCTCTCTCGCAACAAACTTGAAATTTTATAATAAACTCGAAACTGCTTCATTATTCAAAACAAACAGTCTTTTCGTCGTGCATTACGTTATTTCGCTTAAAGCGATCGAAAACTTATCAGCCTCGGAAGTAAACGTATATTCTGATATTGTTCGCCGTTAAGCTGAGTAGGTCAGTAATAACCCGCGGCGTATTCTTGTACTTCCGAAGCCGATAAGTTATAAGTTATCGCGAGAACGACGTTGACAGCGTGTTTTATGTGTGTTTCGCCGATGTTTCTTACGAGCAAGAAAAGGATGATTAAAGGCGCTCGATTAAAAAAAAAACGAAAAAAAAATAATGTGTCCGTCGATGTTTCGAAACAAAGGCAATTAAGAACGTTATTAAGAACCTCGTTACATCACGATTAATTAAACAGTCTGTGATATTTTTGAAAAACTCGTGTGCGAGATAGTTTTTTAACCTTTAAAAAATAAAGAAAAAACACACACAAAACAATACGATAAAAGCCCTTAAATTTACAAACACAAATTCGGGCTCGCTTGTAGAGATCTGAATGCTAAAAAATATAACAGTTCCAAATATAACATATTTCCAGAACGTATTTATCGATTACAGGATAACTGGTTTGCCACGAGCGGCAAAAAACAATCCGCAAAAAGAAACTGTACACACACACACACACAAACAGATACACGTATGTTATCCGTATATCGCATGAATTGCGGGAGTTTTCCTTTCACTGAAAAATACGAGTGGCTCTATAGTCTCGATTGACTGCGTAAAATTCGAGAAAGCTGCAGCGGCGCGTCCATAAGGCAAATCGCAGCATACAGTTCTCTCCACATATAGCGAAATCGATATGCTATTCAAAAACATCTGTCGCGAACAAATTTTAAAAGTAAATCCTCGCCCGCGCGCACAATAAATCTTTTTAGACGGGCAAAAAGACGGGGAGAAATCTCTCTCTCTCTCTTTCTTATTTATATTAATTAATAAAAGCTAATATTTGTCCCGTATTATTTATTATCGACCTAATTATTTGTCAATGAGGCGAGAACGAACGTAAGGTGAGATAAGAATTCTGCGAAGATCATCGAAATGGAAAGAGAACCTCTTTCTCCTTTTACCTCTCACTTTCTCGATAAATCAAAACGATCGAATCGAGCCGAAATAAACGCGGAGCAATTTCTGCGCGGATGTCTCGCCAGCTGGTATCGAGCTAATATACGCGTTTCTGCTTATACGCATTTTTTAACCCGCGGCGCGCCGCAACACGCTCGGGGGGATAACACGCCCGGGATATCTGTCAAACATCCTTCGGTTAGAAAGGACGTATTCTTCCCTCATCCTCCTTCCCGTCAGACATCATTTTTCATATCTCGACCCCGGGAATATCCGCCGACGGGTGACGTTCTCCAACCTCTCCCTCCTTACGACGTCGACAATGTGCTGCGTTGATTGAATCGTCGAACGTCAAGACGTCCCAACCTCTTTCTCTTTCTTCCTTCCGCTTTACTCCTTCCGCTCTTCGCGCGCGCGTGCACTCTCTCTATTTCACTCTCTCGTTCCGGTCCATTGGGCGCCTCTTCTCGTCCCTTAAACCCGAGATTCAACCTCAACGCGCGCGATCCCGTTTGGTAATTCACGCGGCGCAACCGCTCGTGTAACGCCAATTGCTTTGATCCACCGAAGACTTGCGCGCGGTCAATTCCGACATTTGCCGCATACCAACCTCGCCGATCGCCGTCGAAACGTTTTCCAATTGCAGCGTCAACGCAGCACATCGCGCGCCACTTTTGCCTCAAACCGAAAACGTGCAATAGATGCTTATTTTGCGAAATGATATCGATTCGCCAAAATTAGTTGAAATTCATTAGAACGGTACAGAAAGCAATTAACTATGTAATTACGAGAAACATGTTTTTCCACGAGATATGAATATTTTCGCAGATGCGAAGTTATTTTCGGTTTTATCTCGTTTCTTTTTTTTTTTTTTTTTTTTTTTATCATGTTGCATATAAATTTGTACTCTTTTTAATTAGTTCCATAATCCCTGAAGTTTCTTAACGCATTGTGTATATGTGTGTGCATGTGTGTGTGTGTGTACTTTGCGCCGCGATAAAATTCTTTATGCGCTTTTCCATGTAAAACCTCGGTCGCTTCCCAACTCGAAATGTATCATGCGGGAGCGAAATTCAAGAAATTCGCGCCACGTATCTCTTCCGTGATGTTCACATTAATTTTCGCTTTTGACCGGGAAACGGGGAAACTGCATGACATAGTACCGAAGAAGAAGTGACCAGTGTTGCGTTTATATTCCTTTGCCTGGTGCGTCATGCCGTCTGTCTTTGTCAGAACAAAACGTTATAGCGGTCTCCGTGCGCTTTCGCGCGCGAACATTCGCCTCGGTGCGCGGCGCGGACTGCGTTTCGCCGGGCGAAAACGTTAAGCGTTTAATAATTTGTAATCGCGTCGGATGGGAGAGGAAAAAGTGCGGGGGAGATGAGTCGCGAGTAGACATAAAAATATATCCGCTCTCATTCCGTTTTGCTTTGAACATAAACTCACCTGCGCAAGCACTGCCGGGGTAGGTTTAGCAAGAGAAATTCAAAGGAAATACTTAAAAGCGGTGAAAACTGACGCTAATGGAATTTCGTTGTAACTGACACTTTTTTTTGCGCGCCTTTGTAGCGTGCGCGGCGCGACTGTACTCAGAATTATGAACCAGATCGGGTTCTGCGGTCGAAATAAAAACTCCGCGAATAATATTCCCGGTTAAGTGGGACAGTGCACGCGCGAGACGTTTTTTGTCGATAATACAATAATCGCAACGCAGTGTGTCGATTGTGCAGACGCGAAGTGTTTAATTTGGTCGCGTTCTTTCTATCGCGTTAGTAATTATATATCTTTTATATCTTTTATATCTTTTATATCTTTTCAATATCGCTTAATTTTTACGAGAGGCGCGCTAGAGCTGTTCTTTGCTATAGCGACGGGGCAATTTCAAGTGTGTATGACTTTCCGCGACGCACTGTGTGTTGTGCAATCGTACTATTCCGCGTCTCTCATAAGTGAGATATCGTTTGGGTCTTGCTGGTTATATCAGCCAATGAGACACATATATAAATCAGTATATTTTCTTTGAAATAAATGCACGACGCGCCCACATGCACGGGCGTTCCTTTGGCGCTGCTCTAGTTTAATGAAGTATGAGTGAAAAAAACGGCGCTGTGCCGGTGGACCATTTGGTTCTCTCTTAATTTGTCTCCCGCGCAGACGAGTTGGTGCACGACGCTGACGCGCGAAATTTCACAAGGAGACGGCAATTACTCCCAGCATAGTTAATAGCTAGTGCATTTGCCGCGGACTTATTTTATATTCATTAAAACAAGGTATAATTTTATAGAATGCAATCGAGTTTTTTCCAGTAAAAGCTCTGCCATATATATATATATTCCAAGTTATTACCGTCAAGCAATGAGATTAATCTCGGCTAAAATAACATCTAAAAGTTGAACTTAAGTCCCAAAAATTATTAAAATATTTTTTATTTATGATTTTTATCGTATACAATTTTGCATAAATAAATGCGATTAATTTTCCATTATATTTATTTAATATGGCATTCTCACAATAAAATTCGCATATATATATATATATATGTATATGTAACATGAGGAGAGAATATTATAAATTTTCTCAGAAATGTAAATTTAATCTTAGTCTCCGGTCAGTGTCGGTGCCGCGGTCAAGAGATGACGTAACAAAAATCTTTATAACATGATTGATTGTGATTTACATTTGTATGACTCTGAATATGATTAATACCGCGCGAATGAATCAGCGTAATAAAGCACAATAGAGTCTTTTTGAAGAGTAGAATTGTTTTAAGATTCTTTGAATCTCGTAATTTCGATTTCGATAAAAACGCAAACCTCTCTCTTTCTCTTTCTCTCTTTCTCTCTCTCGGCGACAATTCATACCCACTAACTATTCCGCACGCAGCCCTTTATTGCATTTTGAAATCCATATTCAAGCGCGATTTCCACGACCGCCGTGAATAGTAATACTCGATAATTTAGAGCGTACGAGGGATTAATGATTGAAACTTCGATTAATGTTTAACTCGGCGTTCCTCACTTCGTGTGTGTTTGGGAAGAAACTTTCGATTCTCCGCGGCCGGTTTCGCTTCCTCTCGCTTGTGAGGGGTTTCTCCCAATGAGCGGCGCGACAAGTCGCGACAATGACATTTTACTTTGCTCGCCTCCTTCCGCGTCGTCTTGCCATTTCACCCGCAAAATGTCACTCCACGCGACCCCGTCCGTCGCGCGACGAGAAAATGTCATACCTTCGTCTCGAAGTCCCTATTCCTCGCCACCAGCCGATGTCGTTTCGCATTTTTCGAGCTCACTACGCTCCAGTCCGGGTTTATTTTCAGGAAACGGCGCCCAGGCAGTTGCATACGTTTTGCCGCCGGGCGCGATGCGCCTCGCATTCGAGAGAAGACGGAAAAATAAATGACACTCGGAGAAGAGAAGAGTTTCGGAATGTTTGTCTTTTTCTGCCGAACGAGACGCTTGTTATTTAACGCGCGGATCATATAACAAATCGGGCAAATAAATGTGGAAAACGATAAAATCAGTTTGACGAACGCGTACACTTTCGACATTCGACGATATAATTCATATTCGGCGCGTTATCGATTTTTCGGACGCACCTATGGTACCCGTTGGTCTCCGAGTGGCGATAAATTAATGCGGAATGCAATTCCAAACGGTACCGTTAATTCTCCTTACGACGGGGATCGGAAAACGCATTCGTTCGAGCACGTCAGAAAAATCGCAAAGTTTCCGCAACGCTCGGCGAACCGCGGACGACGTTACGATTCGCTCGAGGCGATGTCGTCTATTTTGCCGACCGATAACTATATATACTATAATTTGTACGCGCGCGACGCGCGGTATAGTTAATGACGGAATCATTAATCAGACGATTATGACGTGTATAAAATGAACCGTCCGATCCGACGGAGCAATTTGTTCTCGCTCACCGGAGTTTCTGTTACTCCGCCTGGGCAAATTTTAAATAGCAGACTAATGAACTCGCCCGAGTTCTCCAGAATATGTTTTAAATGTTCGTTCTTTTTCGAAGAATTTTCAACAAGAAACATTCATTATGTTAACCGAAACTCACGCTTTTGTGTCACATTTACGCTTGTTTCAACTTCTCGGCCGCGCTGCCCGACCCGTTTCGCCCCGCTTGAATTTTTAACTGAATGCTAATTTCAGGTTCATTACGCACGTGTAACAACGTAAGAAGCTTGGAATTTTTCTTTTTTCTCCATTACTTCTTCATTTCACCATAAAAGTAATGAGAATCCGGGAAATCATTTTTTTTTTATCCTACCACGCACGTGTAGGTACTGTTGCCCGCGATGTTTCTTTCGTAAGACATTTATCTTGCAGTTTTCTTGATCGCTCGTTATTTTTGCTGCGTAACCCAAGAAAGAACATTGCACGCACACGTTCTGTCCCGAGATTTATTTTTCACGCGAATCCTCTCCAATCTTTTTAATCCTGGCGAAATAATTTCCCACAAAAGCCGAAATTGGAAGAGAGAGAAAGGTAATAACACATCAGCTCTATCTCATTTATCTTGTGAGAGATATAGCGAGTAATACACATGTTCACTAATTCAAAGGTGGAAAGATAGAGATTTATTTATACTTGTGTCAATTTAAACATACTGGTTTGGTTTTTTTACGAATATTTGCATGAATCTTTCGACACGCGTTACGCTCTTACAGATACGATTAATCAAAGTACAAATACAGCGTTTTCTCATCGATAGAGCAATAAAAGTGCTCAACAAAAAAAAAAAAAAACTGTAGCTTTGAAATAAATTGTTGCCATTCTTTATTATTTTTTTTTTGTCACTTTTGTTAAGTTTATTGAACAGTATACAAGCTGCCATTTTCAACTCGTGCGTCGTTCTATATTTTCCTCTGTTTTTGGCTAGTATTTTCAAAAACTAGAAACGAGAGCAAATTGGCATGTCAGTGCAGAAATAAACTTATTGTGCCCGGAATAGCCACATGTAATCTTATAACCGTAACAAAAACACGGTTATGTACGTAACGATTTTCTGGGAACTCTTTTACGGGACGTGCGCGCGCACGTTTTTTTCCCGTAAAATCGAGAGAATTATCAATTTCAGAAAGAAAAATATCAATTCCATTCGCGTAAATATTACAAATCTGCATTTGTTTTCCGACTATTACCCGTTTTTTTTTGTTTTTGTTTTTTTTGAGTATAATAATATTTTTATATTCTTTTTTTTACGATCAGTTTTCAAATTGGATTCGTTTAGTGTAAATTTTTTTATGAATGGAACTTCTATATTTATATATACAAGTAAAAGCTATATATATATATATATATACACACGTATTTTTATACGTGTAATTTAATTTACCGAATGATACAATGTTTGTTCTCTCAAACTATTAAAGACTTTATCGATATTTCTCTCTCGACGCGCGCCATCCCCGCGCATATAGAGAGCGATATATACCGGACTTTTTCACAACCTTCAGAGAGGCTCTCATCGTTACAATGAAAAAGCAGGAAAATCACATTCCCGCGCCGTGGACGAATATAACCGTCCGCTATTGACAGCGACCGCACTCACTCGATTTCCAGCGGACCATTCACGCGATCCGAAACTAAACAACTGTGAAGTAATTTCGCCGGGCCGAATGGTTTGACGTGATAAAGTCCAATTAACTCTTCGCGATTGCTGGGACTGCATGCGCGGCGGCGGCGGCAGCATGAGGGTTTCACAGCAGCGCAATAGCCGCAGCGGAGAATCGAAGCGCATTCCACGCGAGCAAGAGGACAAGAGAGTTTTGCGGCACGGGGAAAAAGAGAGATTCGCCGTGGAGTGGTTGTGAGAGAAGAAGCGAGGGAAAAACAGTAAGCGGAATGAAAGGTCGGAAATGGGGTAAGCTTCCTTCCGGAGCCAGCTGTTTTCGTACAAGCAGCGCATGTGTGTTTGTGTGTACGTCCGCGTTCGCACGCGTGCACAGACAACGCGAGCATCTATAGATATATAGATATGCGTCGGAGGAAACGCGTTACCCCACTTTCTGTCGACTACCCTCTTCCGCGCTTCATCTTCACCCTTCGATTCTCACGGTTCTCCGCCTCTGGATTACAAGTTGCAGTTTGCCATCGTCGCCGCTGTGCTGTTGCAGCGACTGCAGGGCAGCATCGTAATACACGGCAGAGAGCACGGCAATACTACCAAATGAAATTGAAGCGCGTTTCCCATCGCATGCACATAGCCGGACTTAAAGCGCGAGAGATAGAAACGGAGAGAGAGAGAAAGAGAAAGAGAGAAAGAGCGCGACAGAGAACGAGAGAGAGAAAGTTTCTGCTCGGGAGCGAGTTTCTCTCGCGAAACATTTCATATCGATAATATCGTTTCGCCGCGATAAGTATACGGGTTGCATCAAAACGCGGCCAATCTTTCAAGCGCGGGTTCGCACATACACTCTCCGATGGAAGAAGATTGCTCGTGTCGCTTCGTTTGCCTGAATGATTAAAACCCTCTTTTTGATGCAACTCTCGCGGCTTACCGAAAAAGTTGCCGACCCAGAAACGATTCGACCCTGTTTCGAAGTGAAGCATATCTTTATTCCGACATTATTAGTGTATTAACGCCTGACAGTCAAAAGAAAAAATCAATCTATTATAAAATTTATGTATCTAAAAGTAAAATGTAAAATGTTTTCTGCTTGTTGTTTGTAAAAACAAGTTTATTCTCGAAACACCTTTTACGGTAAATTTGTCGTATGAAGCAATTGATGGAAAGTTGTTTTGACAGCAGAAAAGGCCTAGAAGACAAACAAGTAAATATATATGATAGTAAGTGGTAACATTCCACACAATTCCTGGAAAGAAAACACGTCCGCAAAAATTTCTGATCAATATTGAATTTCGACTTGTCAGTCAAAATGTCAACCGAGATCGACGTGGCTATAAAATATAAGTAACTGTTAAAAGAGCGTATCTCAACGAAAGATAAAAATTTTTTATTGCGCCACGCTTCGCGTGTGTATTGTCCAATGCTTGAAAGCATTTACCTCGGATGACCGATCGCATAAAAGGTATGACTTCTCTCAAGCAGCTACACGAGATTTGAACTTTATAAGTGCCATCATCTGGCGGCTGGAACGCGAGAGAGAGAGAAAACCCCGACGAGGAAAACGCCGGAGTCGTTTTCGATTCCGCGCGACTATTGCCGAGATAAGTGAGACTTCAAAAATGCATTTTACGGAGTATTAGCCACATATGTTTTCGAGCGATAATTTATACCCGCGCGTTCTTTGCAATGTTTCCCGCAATCTGGATAAATTATAGAATTATTTTACCGTGACGTCGGAGTTCTTTAATTCGATTACAAAAAAAAATCTAATATATCGAGAAAGAGCAATCGCCCATAAAAAAAATGTAACTTTAATCAACAGAACTACATCTTGCTTCCCGAAAAATAAACGGCGGAAACGCGAGAGAGCGTATGTAGCGCGTAAACAAAATAAAGGAGGGACATAAATTCCGCGTCGCGATAGTTAAATATCCGATCTAGCTGGGTCAAGATATATATTACGTGCTTTCAGTACATATAGTCGCTCGATTAAACGTATATTAAATACCTCGGCTTTATTGCACTCTTGCATTATCTTTAATACGCTATGCGGGAGGACGGGATGGGAAGAGCGCGACTAAACGCGAGAGCGGAGAGATGCGATGACCTGTACGCAGAGAGATGATGCACACTGAATCAAGAGTGAATTCAAATTTGCATCTCAGACCCGATATCCGTAAACGGAAGGAAACGCGTTTCCGACCTTGCCCACTTGTAATCCACTCTCCGAATGTAATGGCTTCCTCGATCAACGGGACGGGCAACGCGTAGCATGCAACGCAAAGGGGCATCTCGGGGATCTAGTTCCGCGAATTCTACCTGTATCTGGGCTGGCGCAATTAGTGCTCTCGCGATATTAATATCGGTGGTCTGCTTCCGTGTAACCAAACGCGTGGAGGTATAAGCCAAGAGATAGATAGATAGATAGATAGAGAGAGAGAGAGAGAGAAACAGAGAGAGAGAGATTGGCCAGCGAGCTTGAGACTATCAACGGAAGACAGCAGGTAAGAGAGAGGGTAATTAAACGGAACTCGCATTCCGCATCGGTCATCACATCGCTGCGCTTTCCGTGTGCGTGGGATTAATTTGCTACCGCGGTTTCTCGATTGCACGCCAACGATTCCGTATATGAGGGCGAGTTTCATTTTCCGACTTGGCTGGGCGCAAATTAATACGTTGATTACTTATTCCCTCGGACGTAAGAAAAAAAAACTAAAGGTAGTCGTGCTCCGTGCTTGAAGAGTGATGCGAAGTGGGAAGAACAAGCAAACTGGCACGTGAACGGCCAGTTTGCGGTACCATCCTACGTCAGGTGAGAGACTGATGGTCGCGCAAAAAGGGCAAGACAAAAAAGAAAGAGAAAGATAGATAGATAAAGAGAGAGAGAGAAAAGACAGAGCGAGAAAGGAACAGAACGGAACGAAATAGAAGCGCAGCGACGTTATTGACGCGTCGTTACTCTTGAGAGGAAATCTCAGCTGTGTGCTGCTCGCGTAGTTCGCAATTCTCCCTTTCCCCGGAGATCCTGGGAATTATCGTCGACAAGATCGTAACTCCCGGAACAACCGGCTTCTTCGTCGGGATATCCGGCCGACTCTGCCGGGTCCGTTCGATGCAACCGCCGGTATCGCGAATAATTAATACTGCGGCTTGTTTGCACGAACAATCACAGAGCTTGAGGTCGTGCATCTACGTCGATCGTCGGCGGGCGGATGAGCTTTCTCTTGCTCCTGCGACCATTGACTGCTGGGGAAGGATCGGCGCGCCGGAATTCTAACGTTAAACGCGCCTTGATCTAAAGTCCGTCACAGCCGACATCAGATATGTGCGGGAAATCGCGCGCCGTGTCAGTAAGGACCGTCGAGTAATCAAGGATCGTCAGGGGATTGTGGAATATTCCGCGCCGAGCGCCCGTAAATGCGCAATTTGCCGAATGCTACGGCGAGGAAGTGCACAATACGTTTGCAACAGGCCGTAATGATTTCGAGAGTTCTCTCTCTCTCGGGAGAATATTAGTCGTAAGAGGCGCGCATTATACTCGATGTGAAACAGCTCGTCTAAGATCGCGTCAAGTGCTTTACATCTCCCTGTTAATATGGAATGAACATCGTGAATATATATTACACTCTCTTCAGAGGTATATACGTCCGAGGTTTTGTAAAATTTCCGCGCGCATTGTTACAAGAAGAAATCGCGAAATTCGTTGAGAAATTAGCTAAAATTAATTTCCAGCTTTAACATAGATAAAATATATATATATATATATATTTACAAAAATATATATATATCTTTTCCCGTCTCGTATTTTTTGTTAATTATTAATTCTCAAATTTGCATATTTACTTTAGCATAAATATGCGCGTAATCCTATATTAAAAAATTTTGGATTTGGAGCATTTGGACCAAGAAGTGCGCGTTTGGAGTCGAATATATCGCACCTATTTTTGCCTCTTTTCCGCGTTGCCGATTGGTTGGTTAGTTGATCGAGTCGAATCGAATTGGTAAGATCGAGAGAGTAAATAATAAAAGCGATTTTGTGAGACAGTTTGTCGTATATGTAGAGAGAAAATTAAAAACGTAACTAAAGTCACGTGACAGGAAAGAGTAGAAAAACAACACGTAAAAATAACGTGACTGTAATTTATATTATATATAACATTAAATAATACATAGAATACATATAATTTATTATATATTTATAATATTATACTTTATATTGTATTATATGTATTATATACATACTACAGAGTAATGTCACTGACCTCGGCCGCGCGGCCTTGGCGGGGTCACTGACCTCGGCCGCGCGGCCTTGGCGGGGTCACTGACCTCGGCCGCGCGGCCTTGGCGGGGTCACTGACCTCGGTCGCGCGACCGCGGCGGGGTCACTGACCTCGGCCGCGCGACCGCGGTGGTGTTACTGACTTCGGTCACGTTATTACGGTATATATATACATATATGCGTATGTGTGTGTATTATATATAAATATAGAATATTACATATAATATATATAATATTCTTTTTTTTACCCTTTTCCATGTCATGTGACTTTAGTTACATGGTGTTTTTTCACTCCTCTTTTTCACTATTTTTTAAGTTTGATTTTCATGTGTTATTTCTGACATTTCTCATATGTTTATTATATTGTTTGTAAGACGTATATATTAGCTGTCATCGCGGGTGTATTCATTGACACACGTTAAAATAAAAATAATAATAACATGCGCGTAGCGCGCGCCTGTGTTGTGCTAGTGCATCAAAAAATGCTACTTTTCGTGAAATAAGATCCTGCGGTGAAAAATTTTGCCTACTTCTGACACTCAATTTCGAAGAAAACAAAGTTTTGTCTGAGAAATGAGATTACACATTTCGTTCGCAGCGGAACACACTAGATGGCACGTGACGGTGTACAAACATTTGGCAGCCTCGGTTGGCTCTTGCGAGATCAAACTCGTAATCTGATGGGGCAGTTGCAAACACTCACAATATAAACGGAGAGACGTTTTGCCAATAGACACGGGCCAATAACGCTTGAGGTAGAAGTTACGCAACCAACCAATTATACGTATGGAAAATCGTGGAAAACGTGAGCGTGTACGGAATATAAAATAATCAATATTCGCCGTATTATTATTCATATTTCTCGTTTATTACGTGTGCGCGTAATCCGGTAATATTACGTTTTCGAGGATACATTTATTCATCGGAGTTAACACGGCATAATTTTTAATCACATCTTAACGTTGTTATGAATGCTAATAAACTTTGCATACTCTCCCATATAAACATACTAATAATTTTCATATTTCAATTATATATAAAACGGGACATTTCTGTTTAAATGTCCATTCTGCGTATATTATACAAGTTATATTGTATCCCGTATATTGCGCGGCTTTGCTTTTGCCAAATATAACGAAATAAAAAATAATAGACGCGCTGACAAAGTGTTGGAAATCATGATTATTTAAAAAGAAGAAAAATCCCTCCCACGCGCACTAATCTTCGCGAAATCCGCCCCGGGTTTCAAGAACGCCCATGGCTTCAATTAGGTTTAGGACCGTAAAAATACTTCACCGCAGGACGCGAAGGGGAACGCGCCGCCTTTCCTTAGCGCTTCCACTTCCGTGGGAAGCAATTTCGGCTCTTTAATGAAATTTTAAAATTTGCCGCGGAGACGAGATAATACATAAATCGTTTTATTCCCGAAGCACGCGGCTTATTTCCGCGCGTCTCATAAGACACGCGGTGAAAATGAAAAATATTACAGAGTTACAAGCGCGACCGATTCTTGAATAGTTTTTTTGTTTTTTGTTTTTTTTTTTTTCTAAAAAACGCGGGACAAAAATATTTATATCATCCACTCTTTCAAGAATCGCACAACTAATATATCATGAGATATTATATAAATTAACCGCGTTGAAGAGCAAGCGAAGAGCTTAGCGCGGAAAATGACATGTTCTTTACTAATTAGCGGAGAGATTGGTGTCATCATCATGCGCTATTCAAGACAGTAACATCTCTCGCGCGCGAGAGTTGTAATAAGACGCGCTGTATTATTAGCGGAAAATATTTGAGACGCGCGCCACGTTCCGGAGAGAACTCGCTATAAAGTCCACCATTACTCATGTAAGCGAGTTGAAATATAAATAAACTATTCGATGTCAGCGACACTAATGCAAGCTCTCTTCCTCGCATCGTTATCATTTGAAAGTAAAGTATCCCCCATTTTATCCGCCCGACGAAACGATACAAATTCACGCCTCATTTAATTCACGTGTACATATGTATTCCGTCAAAGAAAATTAATAACTTATTAGCGACGCGCGAGAAAAAAATCGCGACAAGAGCAGCCAATCACGCGATATCGGTTACCGCCGCGTGGCCAAAGCCAGTTATTTGCATTAAGAAAGCGTTAATTCCGCGGTGGCCGTCATTGGTATCGATTATCGAGGATGTGCGACTCTTTGCGGGAAGAGGGAGGATGGCAAAGTGGTATATGCGCTTTTTTATCATATTTGCGCCGAGTATTGCCGCAGAGGAGGCGCGACCCGCGGCGTTTTCATTTCCGCAGAGGTGTCGTTGACCAACCGCGTAAGGATAATGCATCGATTCCGTTCGAACGCACGTGCGCGCACACATACATATACATAGGTCGCATATATACATATATCGCGCATATGCATATATCGCTGCGCCATAAAACAATCTCCCGCGCTTTTTTATTGCGAAAATATTTGCACGATAGCTGGCCGCTATCTATAAAATTATAACTCTTACACAGAGAGCGCAATTCGCGCAGGACGAAAGAGCAGAAGAGGAACGAAAATGTATTTCCCGAGAAAGAGCGTCAGAGCTTTTTCCTCCAAGCTCGAGAAGCTTGGGAAGAGGAAGAGAACGGGAAATAAGGAGAGAACGAGGGAAACGAAATAGACAGACGCGCGACGGGGAAACGATCGGCTGGGAAGACGACGACGGCGGCGGCGGCGGCGGCTAAGAGAGAGAGACCCGGAGAGCCGCTTAACAAACTGCTGAACTCACACCCCGCGGGATTTTATTTCTACTTAAATGGAGTTGCCCAGATACGCACTGTGATCCTAGTCCAATCCCCGCGCTTTGAATTTATTTGTACCGTTCGTTAACTTTTCCGTCCCTATAGAACTTTGCCGACGTGGCTCGGTAATGACGTCGCCTGTCGCGTCGTCGTCTCTTCAAAGCGTGTACATCTTGACGACAATTTTCCAAATCGCAATTTACAGCCGCGACATGTCGGCTTGAGAGTCACTGACATGATTTCGTAATTCGACGAGAGATGAAGATTATATTTGCATAGCATAATATAGAGCAAAATATATAGTTATCTTCTCTCTCTCTCTCTCTCTCTCTTTCTCACTTTTTCACTCTCTATCACTGTCTTTCACACATTTTCTATTTATATTCATAACGTCGGCAAGAGAAATGAAAACTTTTATGGCAAATTTATATTAATTACACCAGAACGAAAATTCGTACGGAAAGCTCTTTTCTTCGCGGACGAAAAACAAAAAAAAAGGATTAGCACATAAAGTTTCGTTACGTTTTTTGATATTGAATTTAACAAAAACAAAAAAAGAAAATTCTTCTAACTTCGATAAGTAAATTCGTTTTACAAATTGACATGTGAAATCCACACTACTCGCTCTCTGTATATCACATATCAAAACCCAGTTTCGATTTCCACGAGGACACATCACCGTGCGCAGCGCGGCATGCAATTGCAGCTGCAAGCACACAGTAACGCCGATATATAGGGCTTCAACCGCGCGTGGAAATAGCGTGGGGTCG
Organism: Pseudomyrmex gracilis; assembly: GCF_002006095.1. NCBI lineage: Eukaryota > Metazoa > Arthropoda > Insecta > Hymenoptera > Formicidae > Pseudomyrmex > Pseudomyrmex gracilis. The sequence continues at coordinate 1,018,349 of NW_018020609.1, forward strand.
GAGGAGATGTGTAATGTGCGTCTCACCTTGTACGGTCCGAGGTCCTCGACGACGCAGACGAAAATGGCCTCGCGACCCACAGAGACTGTGAGATTGTTCAACGGTTTGCCGAATCTGGGTAAATCTGTAACACGTAACGCCGCGACTTGAGTATCACGCCATCGTGCCAACACACACTCTACGTAACCTGACGGTATACATACATACATATTTACTTACTTACTTACTTACTCTCTTACTTACTTACTAGTACTTATACTTATAGCCCACCTACGTGCGCGCCGAAGTTTGCAAAGTACTCGACGGAACTCGGCGTGAATAGCGCGAGTTAACGTAAGCGGGTCAAGCGAGGACTAAAGCTCGGCGTTTTTATAATTCTACAACGCGCTCGATTTCGAAAGAGAACAATTAGCAGACGATTTCGGACGGTCAGTAAATGATATTTCGGAGCAATTGAAAAAAAAAAAAAAAAAACGAATTTTTTTCTACACTATTTTTGCTTTCGAACGTAATCGATCTTTAAAGTATTTTTGGGGTTCGTTATAGCAGCGAGATATTTATCATTTCGGTAGAGTGATGGAATTGTTTGTACAATATGTAACAGAATTCCTTTCATTAAGCTCAGCCTTATAGACGGTCCGCGCTCGTCAAGCTTAGAAACTTCTAAAAGGCCATTAACAAGCAAGCCAATTACTACTTCAAAGAAAATTTTGCGAGAGAGACGAGATAGTATACTTACGAAACTACGCGTGATGATACGAAGTAAGTTAGCAGCAGTTTATAGTACGGTGTATGTGCATCATCACGCTACACAGTCGAGAATTTAATATGTACTTAACTATTTCTCACCTAAGAGAATCGATGTCATCTCTCGACATTTTACACTTGATAATTCTAATTTTGCGCGTGCTATAATTCCATTTTACTTCGGCTCGTAAGTGTCTTATAAATTAGTTCGGCTAATGTGGTTGTCATTAGTCAAATTAATTTTCAAACCGATCTCGAAACACATGCGATCATTTATTCAAAAGATACTTGTTATTTTATTAAAGATATCATTAAGACGAGCGAAGTGTGAGATCATTCGGAATTTTAACTCACGTTTCGAGCAAACTCTTGATACGAAACACTCCGAAATGCTATCAAATAATAACCACAGTTTGATCATTGTTTACACAAAACATTAAATTTGAAACTTGAATGCGCATATTATCCGAAACATGATTCCGCATAATTTCCGCATGCGCATTTACGTTTTGGTTATCTATCGCCGAATTTAACAGCAATTTAGCAGCTATCTGCAAACTATTTCAATTATGTTTATTTTTGTTATTAGATTAACGATATTTTTTTTTCAGATATTCCAGTAAATTTTTAACTAACACGATAGCGCGATAGGAATATCTCCTTCGAGATATAATCCTGTTTAGGGTTTTAACGACCCTGCCGGGACGAATTTCAGGCTCCTCTTGAACCGGGAAAGTGGCAACCTGTAAAGGTCTCTTGCCAGGGTAATGACATGTTAGACAGTAGCATTACAGTATTATTGGAGTTTGAGATAAAAAATCTAAAAACCCATTTCTTTAAGGTTTCAACAACATCCGAAAGCGCGACGAGAGGATGTTAAGCAAACGAAGTTAAAAGGTGCAGAAAGGTTTGAACAACACTATTGTATTTACACTTTTATTTCCGTAAAAGAGAGTTACGGAAATAGACGACAATTTTTTAACTAACTGCAAAGCGCCATAAGTTTCCCGTCGGACGAATGAGTAAGATCCGTCAATTATCGCGATTTGCCCGCTTCATGAGCCGTGACAAGCGATAGCGGTCGTTCACGAAGACTAGATACATTGCGCACGTCCGTCAGTGCAATGAGTACCCCGTGAATCGTCAGTCACTGTTGCGCATTTCACACAGCCGTGTGTAATAGAACGACCTCTTCATCTTACCTGTCCGATATATGTAGTTCGGACAAACGAATATTATTGCCGCTATAGTATCTGCCGCAGCAGATAAATGTGATTATTTTTTTCCACGTACGATAAATCACGTAACTAATAACCGCGACAGAGATCTTGTTTAACATATCGTGCAAAATGTCATTTTGTCCTAAACTTTGTGCAATATCTCTCTTAATACTCTGTCACCCAATTCATCTTTTTGTAATGAATTTTTTTTATAAATACGAAAAAAAAACGAGAAAAAAAGCTGAATAAAAATTTTTATTCTCGGTTTTCTGCGTTCTTCCTAAAGTTTTCTGTATTCAAAAGAGCTCTGTGAAAGCGACAGGTACGCCATTTACCTTCAAATAACCGAATTTCTCGTCTACACTAAGTAGAGGCGTGTAAACAAGTTCTTAACTTCTCTCTTTCTCTCTCTCTCTTCTCTCTCTCTTTCTCTCTCTCTCTCTCATTACGCGTCTATTTTCTAATAAAGGTGTACCTATGTAAGTTTCTTTCCTTACAGTCTGATCATTACCGTAGAATACATTCTACCGTACCTTGTGTGTTCGTGAGTTTATTTTATAGAAAAAAAAAAACTGCCTTGCATATATTAGAGATTGCGACAAAATTTTCTGTACTTACAACAAACGACAACATCAATGCACGAAAATTTAAATTATTGAAAGAATACAGAATGAGTTAATAATCGCTACAGTATAAATAAGTAAAAGCACGCAAGCATTTATATACGGCTAAAATCGATTGCGGCAATTTTGGATATGATCCACACACACGGGTCATAATGGCAAAGTTCCACTTTCCATTATGTAGGCTGAGTTCTAATTTCATAAATAAACTTTTATTATAGAAAATCCATAATTTTAGGGCTATAGACAAAAGGACTACAGTATGTACTATTTTACCACACTATATTGTATCGGCAAAAATGTCTGCAGATAACGCGTTCCGCGAACTAATCTTTCGAGTGCACCGCGAAATTGGTAAAGATTAAATTGACGTTATAAATCACGTGTTAAAAATACCGGCCGGAGAAACTACAATGAAAAATAATGAGTACACTCTCCCCTTCCTTCCCCCGTGTTTCGCTCCACACACAAATAGCAATCTAATCTGATTTCTAGTAAACCGAGTAAATGGAAAATAAAGATCAGCACGCAAAGATGTTATGGATCGATAGTATCGCCGGTAATCGAACCGGGAGGCTAATTATTCTGAAAGGAAACGGAATACAAAATCCATCGCTGCAGTCAGTCTTGTTATGAAGAACACGGTCGTAATACAATTTTAATTGAACTTAAATCTCTTCTTTACGAGACAGTTATATTCCGCGCAACACGTGTACACAAGAAAACGCCTGCAAGTGCACCTTGTGCCGCTATTACAGAACTTCCCTGTGTATCGAAAAACCGTTTAAAATATCAACAAATATTGATAGATTTTTTTGTCTTCTTTATTGTATTTTTTATTTTGTTTTTATTGTTTTCAAAAGACATACGATGTAATATTAAAACAACGCGAAAGAAAAACACAAAAGTTGTTTTTTTTAAGTGAATTATACGTTTATTTATATGTTAATATATTGGCACAACGATAACATTCTATTCTGAAAATGAAATTTTAGAGTTTTTTTATTCATTTATTGAGTTTCAACTTTTATTGATTTTGACTTCACATTCGGAAGAGATCAAAATTTTATTTCTGTTTTTTTGTTTGAAATGCTATTAACTTTCAATCTCTGTTTCATTCTCGAAATAGATCGCATCTACGGCGGAGAAATAATCATTAATATAGTGCGCAATTTAAATCTACTGTGTATTCTTTCATTTCTTTCGAGGCGCGAGGCTTGTATTTTGAAAGCATATAAATTTTTGGTTTGTTTTCATAGAAGCCGGTTCGGCTGCAATGTATCCGGATGTGTAATCTTCAGTCTGACCCGGGGATCTATGTAAATCTAGATGGAGAGATTCGAACGCGCGAATAGGTCCAGTGAGATAAACAAAGAAACGGAGAGAGAGAGAGAGAGAGAGAAAGGGGGGAGATAGTGCAAGGTAGAAACGATAGTGGATAAAACGAGTTCCGAATCCCCGCACGTTCGCGTATTACCATTGATAGAGGCATTCGGGGTTCCTCCTGAAAATAAACGTAACGATTCTATCTAAGATCGAGGGATCAATACGCGCCGCGATGACCCGTAAAAACGACTGCTCCCGACGACGGCGACCAAGCCGTTTTCCAGAATTACACTCATGAACAATGCAAGCGCGTTTTCCGTAGTAACCTTGTAATCCGGTCGTACACCAGAAGAAGTAAACCGGCACGCGGCGGCGTAAACGGCTGTAACTCCGTCCGGGCCGGAGTGACATCCTTTCCGGTATCTCTTATTTCGGATACAATATCCGGCCGCGGAGCTCATCAATCCTGCGCGTCGGCATGGCTACGAGCCAGGATATCTGCGCACGTATGAGACAAACTTTTGCACGTAACCGATAACTGGAAGCTCCGCGATACTATCTATCATTCCTTCATCCCGCCGTAAAAAGAATACCAGATTCCGTGTATTTCGAAAATGTAATATGGACTTTTCTCCGTACGAAAGGCCTCGGCGTTCGGGATTACGGCTATCCTTTTCTCTTCTGTTCTTTTCATTCTTCCGTGCGAAATAAACCAATGGCGAATCGTAAATCGATCAATTATGATGGATTGCATGTCAATTATGTTTGTTAACGAGAAAACAGATATGATTTTGCTTCTGTATTTTTGACAAGTTAAAGTGCTGTCTGACACCACTGTTCCATTTTCACTTAATTTATAGCTGCTGTGTTAATAACAATGGAAAACTTGAGAAAAAAAGAGAGAGAAAAAGAAAAACTATTGTATAAAATTTTTGAGAATTATCGGAGCTTTGAATTTGTAGATGTTTAACATACACGCTTGTGTCACTAAAATAAAAACGTTCAACAATCATGCAACTACGCTACTTTCTGCAATTTCGAGATTAAAGTCAAGTCTAAAGTAAAGCGATCTATTTGAGTTTTCGGACTTAAGTTTGAACTTTTAAGAAAGTTGAGTGACGTACAAAATAAGATAATTAAAATAGCAAAGTTGCAAACTTTTGTGTAATTTTGTTTCTGTAACGCATATTTTGCGTTATTTTCATTAGTAGTAATTACATATAATAGTAGTAAGAGATTAGTAATATTAAGTAATTAAGTAATAATTAATCTCTCATCTTCGTTTTCCTTTCAATTAATTTCAGATAATTTGCGATCTACTTTTTCTTTTTTAGTTCTTGAGATACGTTATTACATATAGCACACAAAAACTAAGAGATAGAATTTTATTCTGTATTTTGTCACGAAACAATTGAACAATTATAAGAAAATACAAATTCCCTATAATCAGACATTTGGCATATCTGAAAATTAATTCAATATTTTGTTAAGTTTTAGTATCTGATAAATTTAATTTTCACGGCGCTATATCTATATTGATGCAATTTATATTAAATAAGAAGAGTATAGTAAGAAACATAGAAAATTTCAAATTTCATACGCGAAATGTAACGCGCTATTTTTCACTTTATTATTATTGTTTGCGTAATGTAAATATTGCTTCGCGACGTACTACATTTTAGAATAAAGCAATATAATATGATGAAAATATTGTATCATTAAATTACGTCTGTATGCGCGATGTAAATTTCTATTTTATTGTGATAAAAGTGCTCATATCTCATTGAAGTAAATTTGACCAACAATCCGTGCGAAGCGCGCGACACTGTGGTTGTGGCCATCGCGCACACATCGCGTAATAGTAACGCCATTAACATTTGCACGCAAAGTACATTTCGTCGTTCTCATACAATTATATATGTTACAGATCTCGGTTTGCCGTCACTGTTCTTGTACAAGACACTTCAGTGTAATTCATATATCACGCATATCTGATATCAAATGATAAATAATATGGTAAATATAAATGTGACCATTAAAAGAGAGAGCCATTTTCCCGCCATAAAACCGGTAATAGTTTTGCATCGTATGTGCATTAATACATCGTACGAGGACGATTTGTATCAATCGCAATTTTTCTATATTTAATTATTTTTTTATAAAAACGCGCGCGCGAGCGAGTCGCTCGAAAAATGGGAGATATTTGTTTAGCCACTATTATTTTCTCTTGCTCTTTTTTTCTGAAGAAAATTATTAATAGCAGAGGCGAGTGCATCCAAGTAAAATATGTGACTTCAGCTAGAAATACATAGTTAGGAAGAAGGAAAATGCTTTGACTAAATGGCTCTCGACCTCAAGCGTTTTTACCTCAAGTGCAATTATTTCTCCGCGAGTCGCTGGCATCTTTCTAAATAAAAAATACTATCGTCTCTGCGCTATATTCTTCTCACGCGACGATCTCCATTTATATAATGTGGAGATTAACAAAAAAAACAAGATGAAGAACCGTCCGTGAATTAATTAATCAACGAGATAAGAATGAACGAATTGATTCGGATGGTTATTATAAAATGAAATTAGATCACACGCGTATCAATAATTGCAGCTTCAATGGAAATGCTCGCGCATTTTTTTTTGAGAAAAACAATCATTGTGTAACAGCGAACACACGAATATGTCTCATAAATATCGAAATTGGAGTTAATGAAGTATTTTCTTGGGCGACGTTACACCATAATACGATATTTATTTACTGCTTTGCGCTGCTGGTGCGAAGTAACTCCGTGGCTGCGATACGCTATTAAACTTCAGGACGATGATAAATAGCGCTTGCGGATATTTGAAAAATGTAAAGCGCGATACAATAATGGTTCGCTTAATAAAAGAAAAAGAAAAGTGAAAATAGGAATCGCACGCGTGAATGTTAAATGACAGCGCGCACGCACGTCGGGTTGAAGAAAAATAAAAATAAAAATTTGTTAAAAGTCGTTGAGAAACTTGACAGACTCGTGTGCGTCTAATGAGGTCGCTTGAACGTCGATGAACCGATTTTCGACAATTTATGGTGGTTCCACAGTCATATATCCCCCTGAGGGCTTCCGCCACACAGCTTCCCCATCTCTTGACGCAAATATATATATATATATAAATCGTTTAGTATCAATAATATCGTTACGGGGTTCGATGAGGCCACCCAACGGGAAACGAGCATAGACGCAACACTTTACTTCGCTGTTTGCCCCTCGGGCCATTGGGATTCCACGAAGGTTTACACTCAAGTACTTCGATCGCTGGCTGTTATATAAATCGTATCTTCTAAATTGGAAAACAATCTCAGCCGGCGTGATTCCTTCACTGCGGAAGGCGCGCGGAGAAAAACCGCGTTTCCGAGAAGCACTCGGAGAAAAGATGAAGTGGTTGCGCTACGTGCGACGCATTTGCCGCTCGTGTCTCCGCGCACGCTTTTACAAGAGGGAAGTGACTTAAAAAATATATAGAGAGAAGAGGGATATAAATAATTTTTAAATGTATGGTTTTTATTACAGAGCTAGTTGCGCGGATACTGAATTGGGAAACTCACGTTTTTACGAGTAAGACTGTCGCGATGAGTAATACGGAATATCGCTTCGACAGTGAATATCGCGCCAAAACAGTTAAAGTAATTCAGTTTTTAATAGCGGGTTTGTTTTATGAAAATTCAGCTTTAATTTTTGTGATTAAATTAGAAAAGTAAATTACACGCGCTTAGTGTACAAAATGTGAAAGTTTCAAATATTTATTACTTTGCCATTGCAACCGTGTTCGGATGTTAAGTTCTCGTGTTCGCACGCGCGAACGTGTCATTTATCCGCGCGTGAACTGTTTTTTAAATTTATTATACAAAATTATACGTGCGCATATAAGACTTTTGAGAAATCTAGTAGGTAAATAAAAAACTATACGTATTTTTTGCAGTGCAAAACAATTTAATAAATTTCGAAATATTATGTAGCTCATCTTTGCTGTTTCGTCGAAATCGGCAGGACACCGATAGTCAAGATTTATTTTGCGCAGATCGACGATTGCGCAGATCCCGTTTGCACAGAAAATTTTTGCGCAGATCCCGATTGTTTATAGTCATCAGATCATGCAGTGAAAAAACAACACTAAAGTCACGTGTCTGTACTTTTAGTTACGTGTCTTTAAAAACGTGACTAAACTAAAATCACGTGACTTTAGTCACGTGTTGTTTTTCCATTCCTTTCTCTCACTATTTTTCGAGTGTGATTTTCATGCGTTATTTCTGCGTTACATCTCTCATATGTACATCATGTGTATTATATGATTTGTAAGACGTATATATACTATCTGTCATCGCGGTGACAGATTGTGTTCACTGACACAACACGTTAAAATAAAAATAACAATAGCATGCGCGTGGAGCGCGCCTGTGTTGTGCTAGTAATATATAAAAAATAAGTACATGATTCTGTGCAAAAAAGTTATTTGTGTAATATGGTGCATGTGCAATAATGTTTATCATACATGTGCAATCGGGATCTGCGCAAAAATGTTCTGTGCAATTGTCGATCTGCGCAAAAGAAATCTTGGCTATCGGAATCCTCTCGTCGAAATCTCGTCTAGTTGAACGACTTAGACATGTGGAACACATTGGATCCGCCGATCCTCTACATCCGGTTTATACGGGCAATTGATCGTTTCCGCACAAGATCCGATAGCCTCCATTTCGTACGTCACTTCCTATAATGATTTTATTACGTCCTCCTCTCAAATTCCCCTGTTTAAATCCTCGTGTTACCGTCTAATTCCTCGATAACGGAGGAAGGCATCGGGCTCCTTCTCGGAATAACAATGGGCATGGTGTCTCCTTTCGTGCCGAGGCACGTTCCACGGTTTAATTATTTCCAAGTGCGATCTTCCTTCTCTCCCCCCTCCCCACGCGTCTGGCTGCCGGCGGAAAAGTCGGGAGAGCGTGACAAAGACGCGCCGGAAATTTACCTGCTGCGTGTAACAAGCTAAATGGTTAACAGTTTCCCCGAATATCATTATTACATATATATATTATTACATATATATATATATATATACATATATATATAAGCTTGTGTTTCCTGTTTCCTGCGTGTCTTTGCGCAATGTCTCCTATTATTCTCGCAATCGTAGCAATTGCTGCGAGCAGCCGCGGATTCTCGTCGATTATCGTCACGCAAAAATAAATCATTTACTTGTCTTGCCGACAAGTCCCGGTTAACGATTTTAATATTTCACCGAGTGTTTTGTCGCATTATCTTTTATTGATGATCGCGGACAAGAAATGGCATATATTAATTACTATCTCTTTATCTCCGATAGTTGTTAAATTATTTAACCGTCTCAGAAGATAATTAAGGAGATATTTATAAGCAATTAATTAACGTGTCTCCACATATCAATTCAACCAATTTTTTGCGCTTTTGTAATACAGCAATATAAAAGTGACTCTTTGAATTATTTGTTAACACATGATGCGATTAAAATCGAGACATCGAAGAAATTACATTTATAACGATTTGAATCATAGATTGATTCCGTATTTCCATTCTTAAAGAAGGCACGTCGATAGTCGCGAAATTCGATTATTACTCTCCTTCCGATGCTAAGTGGTTTCCTTGCGGTGTAATAGTGTTCATAAGGCTTCGTGATTATATTATCTGCCTCTCTCTCCGAGAGAAAGAGAGAGAGAGCGAGAGAGAGAGAGAGAGAGAGTGACGCGCCTCTATCGCAAGATACTTAACGCGATTGCAAAGTGACGTCTAATGCGTTTCTCTTGATAATTAGCGGCGGACTAATTTAGGTATTCCGGAGTAGATCGGACGCGCAAAAAAGTATCAAAGATTTTTGATCTGACAGCTCGGTCGTCAGATATGGGTGGAAGTCACGAAGCCGTGGTTTCATCCACGCATAGATTCGCTCCGTCCATCGTACGAGAACGGAACGGCGCGCGAGGACGAAAATTGATTACGTATAACGCCGTGACGACGTAAACTGGAAATGCGTGCGACGACAGCGCCGGTGTGTATCGCAAATCAGATTAATTACCGTTGCGTATGGGCGCGGTGAGGGTGGACGGAGACTAACGAATCCCGTGCACGACGAATTCTCCTCCTCCTCCTCCTCCTCCTCCTCACTTTGATAAGGTCCGAGGGGATCGAGAGTCGCGCGAATCATCGTGACACGATGATGAGTGAGGAGACGTAGAGTGATAGAGCCGGGGGAGGGTGACGCGGGGAGAGGTGCGGAAACCTCAAGGCATTAAAGCAGACATCTTGTGTGTTCCATAAACCTCGCGCTTTGATCCTAATCCCAACTAGAACCTGAGCTGTCGTCTGCCTAATCGAGTTTAGCCGCTTCGGATCCACTGCGTAATCGGCGCTCGAAACTCATACCTGATTATGCCGCCTAGCTATTCGCAACATTGTTACCCGCTGAATCGTGTAATAAACTTGGCGACGTTGAATAGTTGAAATTGTTGGCGGTCGTTGGCTGAACGTTAACGGTGCTGATAAACAGCACCCGAGGACGTTTCCCCTATTGCTCCGCCGCTATTATCAAGAGTCAGTTCAAAAGAAATAATTTTTGATCGCTAAGAAAACAATTTTGAAACTCAACGCTCTCTCGCAAAACCGACCTTTAATTAAAAAAATACATTATCTTTTATAAATCTCACATGTAAAAGAGAAATTTATTGTTACTTTACGTTGTTACTGCTACGTTGTCTTCATATTGTTCGTTTAAACAAAGGTAAAAATTTTGCGAATATAAAAATAAAATATTTTGAAACTTTTTTCTATTATTTATAAGCACGCATATTTGTTTTATTTCGACAATATAACAAGAGGTGAGTTAAAATGAAACACAATATATGCGATGTATTGTGGTTCAATGTTATTTGATATTTCCCTATAAGTTAAGTTTGAAGTATTGTTGATCATATTTGCAAATATCGACCGTATCTTTCTCGTGTGTGATTTTAGTTTTCCCAAAATATTATTTGGAGCAATTTCTTCTTTAATAATTCTACATGCATGACCGGGAGTTAAGCGAAAACGAATGAAATGCATCTAGTTTATTCAAGATATGTCATAAACATCGATTAATTTTTTCGAAATTACCATACTTTTGACCCGGGATCGTGAAAGAAACAAATTATTGAAACAGGCTCTAAATATAGAGGCGGACACATAGCGTGCGTCGCGTCCGGGCGGCATCAAAAGTATGTCAACGTCGTCACTTCGTTCAACATTGTTCTCCGTGGCGCTGATAGACGTCGTAACCATAATCTATAACACTCTAAGAATACGCTCCGGCTAATTAACATCGGAATGGGCAGGGAAGAGCGGCTTGGCGGGTGCGTTTTCATTGCGCCCGCAATAAATCCAGGAAGCAGATAAGCGTTATCGCGGTCTTTCGCCAGCACCTATCTGGTAGCAGTCGTGGTTTCCCTATTCTCGAACGAACAGACACACACGGGGGCACCACGTAACGCGGTCGCCATTGCCGTCGTGATGAACGATTCATCGATCGCCGAGGCTTACCGAGATCGAAACGATCGAAGACTTAAACGCGATCGCGATATCGCGCGAGACGAGACGACTTCGTAAAATTAAGCGCGTTTTATACCGATGTCAGTTTCTTTCTCTTGCACGTACAGATTTTTTTTTACAACTTGCGCTAAAAAAAAAATCTCGGCCGATTGTGTGAATAATTGAAACGTTTTGGATATTTCGGTAATGCAACAGAAATAGAAGTTGAATTTTTTTTCAAAATGGTGCGCTCAAAATTTAACGAGAACAAAAGTGAGTACTTTGAATAAATGATTCAGTTTCTGGCAGTTTTACAACTTTCGAGCTTTCCTTTATTCATAGGCTAAGCAAAGAGGGGACAATATTTTCCTGCGAAACCAAGTCTGTGCCCACATTCATCTAGTAAATGTACCTTTTAAATAATCAATCTCTTTCTCACGATATTATCCAGGAAGAATTTCTGGAAGTTTTATTAATTTCGTCAGGAGCAATGTAACACGCGCGACGTAAGATAGACAATATCACCGCGAAGAGCTTTATCCACTCGGAAAATTTGTCAATTACATTCCTCTCTCTCGCAAGTTTTTTGTCATTTTCCTATCCGCGGAATTGCATTCTCTCTGTTTCGAATATGTGTTGGCGTCGCGCCAGACAAAAGTTTCCGTGCATTTTATTATGTACCGTTTCGTATTTCGCTCGACCGTAAAATTGTGCGAATCCAATCTTAACTAATAAACGGTTAAGCGAGCTCTTTTTATTCATTATTGCAGCGGGAAAAAGTCGTTACAGTTTGGACTAACTAAGGATCGACCATTTTGGGAACAATTATATCAAATATATATTAAATATCTTCTTTTATCTCAATTTATGTTGAATTTACATGTCGAAGAAAATTAATTCAATTTCCAGATTTGTAGAATATGAATATATTCTATATCTGCAAATATATATGAAATATATTCTCTATATACACGCCCCTATTAAAATTCATGCAATCTAATATTCGAAATCTCATCCATAGACGATATTTATAATTGTCAGGCAGGTGGAAAAGTGTTCCGCAGCGATTTCACGCGGATTTCTCCGCGATCCGTGATCGATTGCTTGCGGTAAGGGGGATAAGATCGTTTTAGAATTGACCCATCACGATACGGGGCTTAATTGTTGGCGAAATGAATTAACGGAGCACATGCAATGCGCTTTAATTTATTCACCATTTATCCACGTACTGCCATTTCCGGTGCAGCGACTATAAAGTATGTTGTTTCAGCATGAACGATACAACTTCTCTCTCTCTCTCTCTATCCCTTTCTCTCTCTGTTTCTCTGGTGTCACAGAATTTGCCTAGAGGTATTACTAATGTAATTACGCAATTTACTAATGAATATCGAGGATGTCTATTGTTTATTGATAAATCGCGCGCTTCGCCGTAGAGTTGCGCATCGTGAACTTGCGTATATACAAAACGATAGAATGTTCAAAGCGAAAAGTTTTGTCGTGGCAACTCCTGCTCGCTGCAAATTATATGATTCTCCGTGCTGGCTGCAAATAAAATGAGATCGCGCGAAAATTATTCTCATAATGATTTCATCGCGGGAGTATCGGTGCGGGCACGTTGACGCTGATACCTCGTATATCCGAAAAAACGCGCACACGTTTTTAAAAAAATATATTCAAAGGAGGAAAATGTATAAATATAACGTGTAAAAAAATTGAAAAAATTATTAAGAGATTAATCTAAAATTAGAACAAGAAGTAGAACAATAAATAGTATTCCAATAACGGCTCGATAAAACTATTAAAAAAAAATAATAAAATAAACTTAACCAAAGAGCTTGTGATCCAAGTTGAAGATGGACATCGTACTTTGAGATTCAGTATGTCTATGTTATCTGTTGTTTTGGTTCGTTGTGCTTGTAGACGCGCAGTAAGCAGTCTTTGTGATGACTTGTCGAGTTAGTGCTGAAGATGGTAACCAATAAAATTTGATCGAAACGTTTGGAATACACTGCGTTTTAAGTTGTTTTTGATTGTTCAACTTGGACCACAGGCTCTTTGGTTAATTTTATTCTTTTTTTAAGAAGTAGAACAATCTTCCGATTTGAATTGGCCACTTCTCTACTATTGGAACAATCTTATTATAAGTTATTTTTAGACAAGAATGTGGAATACATAAATCATATATTGAATTAATTTAATTGAACTTAATTAGCGTCTCTCTATTATAAATCGATGTCCGGTTTGCAAATTTAACAACATATAACGTGACTGACGCAACGAGATAAGAACAAGATATGACGAGATATAACGTTTCCGGCACTAAAATCGACAATGAGCAAAAAAAATTCATACTACGCTGCACGCGGCCGGACGAACGACAACAGCAATAACGACGACGCATTCAAATTTTAAGTGATGCACCTGCACAGCGACGAAATTGTCGCGAGATTAAATCCTCCACAACTGCCGTAATCAGATCCAGGTAATAAACTCTCTATCTATAAATCCCCTTCCCTCTTCCGCATCTCTTTTCGCGGGCGTTTCTCTCCCGCTTGTTCGCGTTTTGTGTCCCCGCAATTTCGTTGTTCATGCCTTCGCGCGCCCCGCGAAACGCCTCGCTGTATATCCTTCCTCTACCCCGGAACAATTACTGCGCATTTTAATTAAAAATTCTATTAATTCGCCCGCGGGCTCGTGCTGTGCGAACGACCGCCGCGGAACAAACGACGCCGTTCCGAAGTATTAAAAGATAGTTTTAAGGCCGCGGAACCGTTTCCCACGTAATTCCCGTAAGGGTGGGTCTCTCTACTCTGCGCGGTACTCGGTACGGTGTGCTCACTCACACACATACACACACTCTTTCTCTCATTTTCTTTTTAATTTCTCCGACTCTTTAACAAAGTGTTAATTCCATCGGGATCCGGGCAATGAAGAGAAAGTTGTCAGAGTTTCGACCAATTGCGTTCGTGAATGCGAAAACGCAACGGCGCGGCGGCAAACTTCGGCGTGTGCATCGCCGGATAAAAATTTTTCCTTCGCCGAAGATGGTCTCTCTCGATGATATAAATTTTCGTTCGAATTACGCGGCAAAAAACCGCGTCGAACGAAAAATAAATAAATAAATGAATAAATCTATATATCGATAGAACGTCTGAAAATTTACGATTGCGCAACGTACCGATGAAAACGCTCACGCACGGTCGAACGAATATCTTGACGCGCGTGAAATATAGCTTAATTAGCAATTAGCTTGCAAAGTGCATCCGTAACAAAATACGGTCACATCGGAATATCCAATTTACGTATTGATGTATGGGACCTTCAAAGCGCGCGCGGCGAAGTAATGCAGATATGAATAATAATTAATCGGCGACGCGCGCCTCGTAACGGAACTATACCGGAACTTAATGCATCTCATTACTACGAAGGACCCCGCGTGCGCCGCCAAAGAAACGTCCCGCGCGAGCGCGCGTCTGTGTGTTACACGGATGTTTACTTGTGTATGTATAAGTGCGCCCGCCGTCACAACGGTTCGGGATTTGTAAAGAGGAACATCCTATGGCGGCGCACTTAGCGCGGATAACGGGAGGAGGGAGAGAACGCGAGTAACGGAGAGATCGCTGAGTGGAGAACGGCGTAAAGTTCGAGCTTAAAACACAATTTAGCGACACAGCGTGTCTTCTATATCCAACAGCGGAATAGGTAAGATAGTTTGCGGAAACAGGTGGGACGAGGTAACTCCGTCGTTCGACGGTGAGGCAGCAAGCATCTCTCTTTTCCGGCCTTGAGAGATTTCGTTCCGGAAAAAAAAAAAAATCTCTCCTCTCCCGGAGAAAAATTCTGCTCGTCGGTGCATAGCAATTAACAGGCACTTGTGCACCGCGCGCACGCGCGCATCGTCGGCCTTTTTATTTACTCTATAACAAATGTAACAAACGGTTACGAGAGCGCGTGTGCAGGTACGGATGAGTATTTCAGATTTACTCGGACGTTTGTCTCGTTACACCGCCGCGTTTCGCGCATGCGAAGATAATACTCGAAACATCAACGAGGAGGAGAAGAAGATTTTGCCACAAAAAGCATCGTGCGCGTAATGATTTGTGCCACGGATATTTGCGGAAGACGTACGAGGTAATTTGGAGTTGCTACTGGTTGATGCATATTTACCGTGTGAGAAGAAGCTTTAAGAAGAAATTTTTATTCGGATGAAAATATTATGCAACGAATAATCACGTGAAATATATTAAAATTTTAGTTTCTCCTCTCTTGAGCCGCATAAAGTAGCTTTAGCGCAATTTTCCTCGGCGAATAACGCCGCTTTATCCAAGGAACGTGCAAGACGGACTCTAATTATGCGGTACTCGGCGAGATAGTGTGTTTTTGTCGCATTAAACTTTACTCTGTGATTCCCACTTGCGTAAAATCACGATCGCTAAGATAAATGGGAGTTATGACGAAAGTTTGGCTAAAATGATACGCGAGACCGCGAGAGAATCTAATTCATCGAACTGTGCGAGAAGCACTACATTAACTTCACTCGCGTCGAGAGACCCCAAGACCTTATCTCATTGTTTAACCACCGCGATATCCAATTAAGCGCAAAAATAAAATTCCCGAAGAATTTTTGTTCCCCATTCTGTTTTCCCTCGCTGGAATATTCGAGCAGATATATTCGCATAGAGATGCTAGAAAAAGGAAAGAATAGAATATTTTTGAGGTTCTTTTATGCTCGCACAAAGAAAACAAACTATAGATGTATTGACATAACGCGTGTAATAAAAAAATATTATATATACATATATATAAATCGTATATTTTATTGCTTTTATTTCGAGTAAAAAAACTTTTCTCGCTTTTCATACGATAAATATTTGCAATGTCGAGAAGAGTGAAGTTTTGTTAACTCACAAATTCTATCGAATTAAGAACTTTCTGTTCGGCGAGATTATATTTTATAACCGAAACATCGACAGATACGTGCAACTTTGAAAAACAAAAATTTCCGCAAAGACTGCGGGCTTTCCGCGTTTACCCGAAAGCCCGTGTGCGTCAACACGCGCGAATTGAACTTCGCTTTGCACACCGTAACCCCTTCTCTCCCTCTCTACACGTCTATCTTTTAATTTCCACGGCTGCGAATGAAGTTTCGCGCGCGCGGCGTGTATTTTAGGCGCCCCATTGTTTGGTTTACAATCATCGGCGGAAGGGCACCAGTGCGCGCATCGTTAGAACGGTACAGCTCCGTGACCGAGGAAAATCCGAACGTCCGACGAAAATCGATTTGGCGAGTCACGGGCAGGGGCAGGGAGGAGGGGAGGCAGGGGAGGGTCCACGATACCGGTAATTTGTGACACGCGATCTCGCACCAAATGAAAACTTGATGCCGTCACGTGGATCTGGCCGGCGCCACGCAGACGTTCCGGTTATTTCATCGAGTTCTCCACGGTACGCGTTTGCAACCGCTACGTCGCTTTTTCTCTCGGCAAAAATTCAGATCCTTTCGTTTGCGCGCACGCGCGCTCGTGAATTATTATATATTAGAATGATCAACACGCGCGCTGAAAATACGCGCGCAATACTCTCCACAGAGTTTGTCCCGCCGCGATTCGGTGTCAAAAATAATTACATATGAATACGAATAATGCAACCGTAATTGAACGTAATGTTATTGGCAATTTCGAAAGTAATGTTATTGACAACATTATATCTATGTCACATTACTTCCGCTATGACGTTATTACATCATATCACTTATACCAGAAAGTCCGCATACATGGCGGTCATTAGTTGCAATTATATTGTATTATATTGTATTATATTGTATTGCTTTTTTTTTTATAAAACTGAATTTGGCAACGTCAACCAAGAAGTGGTAATAACAAACGCGATCTTTCAGTAGCAATTTTTATTGCAATTTGCCATGGTTTAAACCGCGTAATTAAAGTCTATCAAGTGGTCTTTATGTTTTTCATTTATCATTTCAAGCTACTGCGCGAGTTTTAAGCAAAAGAAAGCGAGCACGGCGAGTTTTCAGGATCTCGTGATACGATTTTACGCACCTGGCTGTTGCAAGGTAACGAGCGAGCTGTGAATGTATAAGTGTGTGTGTGCATATGTATGCGTGTGTGTGTTTGTGTGTATGCACACACGCGCGAGCGTGTATTACAACACGAGCGCACACGTATTGTGCAGCCGACAGTCGCATGCTCGCACAAAGGATCCCATTAGACGGTACGAGCACGCAGATCCTGCCCTTTGAACGTACGCAAATCAGTGACAAGTCGCGTACGAACAGGTGCTCGAGGAGCGGACTTCTGAGCGGGAAGTGGGGAAGCAAGAAGGGAGAATGGCGGGTACATCAAGGCACTAGGCATGTCCAACGTTCCTGTTCGCCATCCTCGTGGAAATACTCGTCTTGCCCTCGAGGAGAAACGGCCCGGCGACGGTGACACGGGGAAAATGGGTTTTCGATCGGCCGGGCGCGCGCACATGGCCTCTCCCTCCTGCGACAATCCCGTAAGAACGTACCTTATGCACCTGTTCCGACCGGGACCGATCCGCGTTAATGACCGGCGAGTTTAATTGGAGGATAATAGGCCCGCGGCGACCGGGCAGATTGTTTTACCTCGAAGGACGTTTATTTCCGCGACAAAGAGATCGCGGAGAGCGAGAGCATGATATTTTTCATAATAACGTTAATGTCCGCGATCAAATGGAACGGATAAACGATCGACCGACAATTTCTCATTCGACTCCCGCGGCGTTTTTAATTATTCATGTTAAAATCCCCGATTGCAAAACGCGCCGCGCGCGTTTGCACGGTAGAAAGGTACAACGATCAACAATGATCGGTCAGATGGAGGACAGAGAAGAAAGATACACCCGAAGGAATTCAATTGTTTGGAATATTGTAATATTAATTAAAAAAGCCGGCGCGGCAAGGTTTTAGTTTTCCGGAAACTGGATGAAAACGTCGCGTTTATTACAAATGTTCGCAATTAATGCGACGATTACACGTTGAAACAGTCGGTTTATTCGCGACAATGTGGCGTTTGGTTAACCAAAAATAACCGCGCCCTACCTGCAAAATAATATCTTGTTGATGTGTATTTATTTGTTTAATGAAAGAAGAAATTGCAACTTTTTTTAACAATTGGTAAAATAATCCGACATAAAATATTTGCTGACACGTTTGTTCTGACACGTTGCTTTTGCTGTTATTAATTCCGGTAAACGATTTTAAACGCTAAAAGTAAGCGCCTTGTCAATTCAGTTTCGCAGAAGCTTATTTTAATTTTATTTTACTTCTTACGTTTTCCTACGAGAAATTTTGCAACGTATAAAATAGCAAAGTATTGTCTGATAACAAAACAAAGACGTTCAATAAACCAGCGTCGAAAAACGTCACTGAGCTGCGGCGCGAGCACACTTCGTGTACAAATATTTCGAGATGAGTAAATCATCTTCCTTTCGTTGTGAATTGAAATTGGGCGGATCTATCGTTTGTGTTTAAACGCGATGTCGCATAATATCCCGCCGAAATTAGAGTTTAAGGACGAGAATGTCGCTCTCCCCGCACGAGCCTCGCGGAAATCTCGTTTCAAGAAAAAGTGGACGGTCTGTGACAGTGGAAAATGGGATTTCGATCGTTCGCGGGACACCAAGCTGCAGCTGAAGAACGAGTTGTGGCCAGCTGCGGTGGATCGTAAAGTAGAACGGACGGACCAATCAGAATGAAAGAAGGAGACAAAGAGAAGGCTTCTTCTTCTCTTCCTCCCTTCTCTTCACTCCCCTATGATATTAAGCCAGGATATTAAACGTCGACAACGTTGAAGCGTTTCCGGCGAAGCTCGTCGCCTCGTGTTTTTTTCCTCTCCCAACAAGAAATAAAGAAAAAGAAGAGCATCCCTCAAGACTCAACGCTGCCGTAGAATTCAAAACGACGCGCACTTCGCAAACATAAACTCGGTAAATTCGCAGCTCACGCGACAATACGGTAAGAGGCCGTCTCGCGGAATGGCACGCGTAATCCTTCGAGAAACGGACTTTGCGAGACAATCTCTCATTCTCCCCCGGGGAATACGAAGATGCGAAATCACCCTCTTAACGGGGCTGCTTCGCCGCTCTGACCGAACGATAAACCCTCCCTACGGCAGTCTGTTTTCCGCGTAAAAAGTAACTGCCAACCACTTCGCTTTCGCTCGGATCCATCAGCGAACTTTACTGTTTGACGCGCATGGGAAACGTGAACCGGGAGAAAAATCTGTCGTCCGAAATGCTCGTGAATAAACTTTCGGGTGACCTGCTAACGACCGCGACGTCGCGGAAAACGACTATCAGCAGACGCGCTGGCCGTACACACACACACACACACACATACCAGCGATGACAGTAAGGATATCTGTGGGAGGATTAAACGGAGCGAGATCGAAGGGGGACGACGCCAGCTGCGATTATTTGCGAGAGAGGCGCCGTCGGAGAGAAACTCGAGTGCCACATACGTTCGCAGACTTGGAAATCGAAGAATGTGCAGTAAGGAAAACGCGCGAGCTTCGAGCGTTTCGGTGGATAGCCGGCGGGTTTCACGACGATAATCAAATGGCACGACGATAGGGGGCGATGCCGGGGAAAAATATGGGGCATTGGCAGCGCGCGGGAATAAGGATCCCGAGGCTTGCGCCGAGGTGTCGTAAAGTTACGCGCGAGTTGCGCGACACTCAGGAACGCGGGGCGCGCTTCGAGAAACGCTTCGGAACGCCGGTCAGGAGAGCCGGGTAGAAAATGTACGAGGTAAGTGAGCAGCGGGGAGTAAGAGGGTAGCAAGAGCTACTCGACTTCGGTCTCGCACATACACACATACATACACACACATGCACACACGTATGCGCGCGATGCATCGAAGTTTTTGCAGGAAAGCTGATCGGAAAGAAAGCTTTTCTTCATTACCCGCGTTTTGGCACGAGGAAAATTCCCGGCACTCTCTTCCACTGCGTCATCCGTCTTGCTTCGTTAACGGAAACTGTTCATCGTCCCCGTTGTAGTCACAGATAGAAAACGGAACGTGATCGATCGCGGACGACGACTTGTGTACAGACACGCTCGGTACAAGCAAATCAGCCGCATTGTCGGAAATCACTGCGGAATACTAAAGTCAGCTCGAAAGCGGGTAATTTATTGACTCGCAAAAGAAAATTAGTCATCAGTAGTTAATTAGCGAAACTATGTATGTAGGACATTGGCAATTTATATTAACAACGTTCCGCTATAACCGGGACGGAGAATAATTTCGTGATGGTCTCCGCGAGCGTTCATGCTCCTCGCGACACACACCGTAGTTTTGGAAACGTCGAATGAATTAGTTTGCACTGTACAAAGGACGATCTTCTGCATGAACGAGTTTGAGTTCGGCGGAACTCACGAGGTAACAACATCCATCAATATTTTCCGAAGTTATTGCAATTGTAACTGGAACACGCTCTCTCGCACGGTGAAGAAAGATATATATCGTGTGATATTGCGCTCGCTTTTTATCTCGCGGAAAAATCGTAATAAGACTTTCGCACGGCGTCTCTCTCTTACGTACTTTTTCGTTAAGATAAATTCCACATCAAATGCAACGCACGAGAACAATCTTTAAAGAAACCGCCAGCTTTTGAGAGAGACGTGAAGTAAAAGAACAATCGGATTAGAACTGAAGATTTCGCGATCTGTCGCCCGCGATATCATATTTTTTCTTTCGACAATTAGCCGCGGTGAAATATGATATCGCGGTAAAAGAAAAAAAAAACATTTGCAACGGACAAGTGGAACAATCTCTCAGGTCAGGTGCGAGATCGCGAACGAGCGAGCGAGCGAGTGATAATCTGCAACGAAGTAGCGTGATACGCGGCGCGCATAACGACCGTTCGAGGAAAAAGTTGCGGGCGCACGCGGATGGACTAATTAATTGGGGTTAAATAACTGACTATAAAATACTTGGCGTGTCGTGGTTCGCGCGCTTTCTCTCCTTTCACACACAGGGCGGGAGACTCGGGAATGAGTTGGCGGCCCGAGAGTTCAGTCGAGTCGAGTCGGTTGGCGGGCGCGACTCCGAGGAGCCCAGGTAGGTACGTTTAATGAGGTTGATAATGGGTGGTTATACAGTTCTCTACCCCCTTCGTCTCGGCGCCAATAGCTCCCCCCCTCCCCCTCGTCCTCCATTACCGCACGTTCTCTTCTTCTACGAGCCTCGCCTTTCTTCCCAGCAGAGTTACTCATTGATTCCGCGTTGCGGGGGTTAATCGGGCCACGAGAATTTCGTATTTCAGCGGGTTTTCAGCCCTTACTCGAGTTTAAACACTTGCCCGGGGAAGTGGCGTTAATTGGACCCCGGAATTCTACGCCATGTTGGAAAACCGCTCGTCTACGAGCTTCTAGTTCTACACGGCGATTTCACGAAAACGATAGCGGATTCTACCAGTCGATTCGCACCGTTCGCGTTATCCTTACGATAATCTTCGATTCTGCTGAGCCCGTCTCTAGCTCTCGGAAAATGTCCCCCTTCCCTCGCGATCCGTGCGAGACAATGGGAAACTAGGTCGAGCTATGCGAAAGGACGCGGCGTTTAAGACAGCGTTCGAGCAATAATCGTGTTTTGATGAGCAATTATCGCTCTTACTTACGGATGCGCTTTTAACCCTTTCCTCCCTCACAATTCGCTTGTAAAAATACGCTTTGTCGCCGTGGCTTTCTTAAGACACGTTGTCATCACTGTCGTCGCACCTTGTGACACACACGTTCCGCCTTTTTTCGCACGCGGAATGAATAATCGAGTGTTCTTCATTCGCACGCCTTCCCTACGCGCAAAGGGTGTAATGCGCCGTGAATAAAGCGCGCGTGAGGGAGTCACGTCGCGGAAACGCGTAGTAAACAGCGGTAGTTGTAAAATGTCGAGGAAAACAAGGTCTTGCTCTTCCCCGTCGTCGTTGTCGTCGTCGTCGTCGTCGTCATCCCAGAGAATACAGAAACACACGATGAATGAATTCATTTCCGGACGCGGAATATATACATATATATATACGCGTCCGAGGTTGTTAAGATCCACGCGAATTGTCAAACTGCTCGTAATGCGAGCATAAAAGCAAATCTCCGATTCCGACCTAGCCGACAATATTTGGGAACAATTCGACTGCGATGACGACGAGACACACAGTTGAAATCCGCTCGAGCGTAAACTCGAAGCGTCATGAAAGTTGTCCGCGTCGCTCGATCATTCCCTTCGCCGCGTGGTCGAGAAACACGACTCGAACGATTGGCCGTTGAAACTGCCGCTAAAGATTGTACGTTCGCGATTGTACGTTTACATTGCGAGTGTAAACTGCAGCTGTCGAATCGGTCAAATCTCGTGCGATCGCGAGGATTGGTGAACGCGATCGCGCGGCTTTCGAAAAGCTATCACGCCGTCTCGGCCGTGTGCGCGCGTGTGGATCTTTCATAACTCGGTTTTGTGATTTATAGCGACCTCGGCGATTTTTCACCGGCCAGCCTACGAAATAAAGTGATTGATTGCGCGCGAGAAAGTGCGACGGCGAGTGGTGTGAGGGCCAGGCGGGCCAGAAAGAGAAAGAGAGAGCGGGAGAAAGGAAGAGAGCGAGATATATTTGTCAAGATCTCTCCCCGGGTGGATCGTTAATTTACGATTGTTAATTCGCGAAAGAGTTACCCCGCGGTCGGGGCACAAAGACGAAGTTAGTTTGGACACGCGATAAATTCGTCGTGATATACGACGTGGCCGCTCTGTGCGCGCATTAATGTTCTGTTAATCAGTAGCGAAGCATCTATATAATTAGTGGCGGTGGCTTCAATTTGTCGGTAATGAGATCGTTAAGTGGCACAAAGGAAAATACATCCGGCAATTGTTGCATCTCTCTTGTAATTGCACGTGCTAATAAATTTATTGCGGCACTTAACAAGCAACTCCGCGCTGCTCCCGCGTTATAGTCCGTTCTGCCCTCTCTGATTAAAATATTAATTAAGAAGTTCAACTTTTTTATACAAGGAATTCTCTCAGCTCTCCGACGCTTGCCAAGAGATATTTATCCTGTAGAATCTCAAATTGCGTTTGAGAAGATTTTCTTCTGGACTCTCGCGATATTTTTGTCCAGAGTAAACAACCAAATGTTTATCCATGAAACAATTATCCGCGAGTCAATACCGCAATTTTTTTTTCTTTTGTTTTTTCTTTCACTTTCTTTTAATTGGTTGTCACTGTCGGAAAAATAACCGTTATACAAGCATGCGTTTTAGACGAAAGAACATTTGCATTTGCATGCAACGTTAACATAAAATGTTACGTACACAACGCAAATGAGCGGGTGATTAAAATCTCTCACACTCTCTTTCTTCCACGAATGTTATAAATTTCTGGACGTAGATTCCGAAGCGTAGATTATGTGCGTGGCGAAAAAAAAATATCAACGTCGACAACTCTGTTGTTTTCTTTTTTTGTTTTTTTTGTTTTTTTCATTTTTTATGTAGATATTTTTACACACAGAAATCCGAAGATCTCTGCAAAGCGCAAAGAGAGAAAAAAGAAATCCGCGATATGACAGACATTGAAGTGCGATGGTTGCGCGCGCGCGAAGGATAATCGAGCTACGTGACAATGAGCGACGACGACGACGACAACGAGAGCGAAGTGTAACTGATGTCCATTATAGATCGGGCATGACCACCCTTCACGCGACACGTGAAAACCAACGCACACATATGCACACACACACACACACACACAGGGCACATATAGGAAACGAAGGAACATGGTACAATGTCAGAATTACGAAGCGGTATTACATCGTCGGTAGGCCGATGATGAAAATGCGGCAATGATAAATGCTGCTTTTTCCCTTCGTCGAATGTCGTTAGCGTGTCGCGCCCGCGATTCATCATTGGTAATTAGCCATGAAACCCCTCACGACACACAAGTGCTTTAGCATGAGTGCCGGGAGTGTATATGAAGAATTGCACGTATATCTGGCACAAAGAGAGAACCGCGACGTTGAAATAACGATAAGCGGCGAGATATAGCAAAAATACTCCATTAAACTTGCACGAGCCGCGATCAAGTGACAAATCACGATGACTTTTGGAGGACGGACAAGCAAGATCTGATCTCTCACCCGAAGACATTATCTGCGTCTTTTATTTTTTGGAACGTTTTTGTATGAAAAATTCGCACAGCGCGCACTCAACACTATCTTGTCGCGATATAAAAATTGTGTCGCTATTTAAAAAGAGAGAAGTTCTCTCTATAAAGAGATTTGAGATTTTACAACAGTAACAAGAGCGAGCGAAAGATGTAGCGCGAAGAAGCGGCAGGAAACGAAGCTAACAAGCGTTAAAAAAAAAAAAAAAAAAAAAAATAGGAAGAAGAAGAAAAACACAAAAATAACATTTATATTACATATACATTCTGCAAGATGTCGATAAGAAACATCAAATCGATACATAGACATTTATATACGTGCATATTGGTATCGAATATCGTTTTCGGGGGATATGATAAAATCGGCGATTGCGGTAACAGGACGCGCTCGGCAAAGATCGCGAAACCGTAAAATTGAATTAAAATCGATGACAGCGTTTCGCTTCGCCGGATTCCCAATAACGTTACCGTTAGCACGTTGCGCGTTTTTTTTCCGCCTATTCGGTGAAACGATCCAATTTCGTTGTTCCGGGTACTCCGCGTGTCGGGCCCGTTGCTCGTGGGAGACGAGCATGTGTGTTCTGCGCGACGGCCCGATCGTTTGCGTGACAATTAGAAAGAAGACAAATTCGTGGGAGCCAATAGCAGGGAGGAAAGAGGAATAGAACTCGGCTGCGTGCAGCACAATTCGTTTTCGTTCATCATCGTCGAGGGCGCACACGCGCGCTTTCTCAATTCGTCACGACACGACGACAGGGATCCGCGCGCGCGCGCGCGCGAGAAGTTAAAAGGTCGTTAGCTGAATTCGCAGTAGCGCGCGAACTCAAAACACCGCCATAATTTACGCGTTCGTGTATCCCACTCGACCCCGTCGCGAGATCGTATCACATTGCGCAGGTGTCTGGCTTGCATTCTCTTGGCCGAAGGGACATGCACATGCGAGCAGCACACGGAAACGCTGTTTAACAATTCCATTCTTGTCCGCGAGAAAACGTTTTCGCTTAACCCGCCGGTTTTGTGTGCCGGGGTGCTAACTCCCCAGCGAGCTTATACGGAAGACAGAGAGAAAGAGTCTTCAGTTTCTCAATTGCA
This sequence comes from Pseudomyrmex gracilis, assembly GCF_002006095.1. Taxonomy (NCBI): domain Eukaryota; kingdom Metazoa; phylum Arthropoda; class Insecta; order Hymenoptera; family Formicidae; genus Pseudomyrmex; species Pseudomyrmex gracilis. Next base: position 1,044,102 of record NW_018020609.1, read on the forward strand.
CTGCGCGTGTCCGCATAACCGGATCCCGATCTTAATTTTCGTCCCCCGATGCGCATACAGAAAGACACTTGAAGCCCGACGGGTTTCGCGGGATGACATATTTCGTGAAAAATAATGTCCTTTAAAAAATGGATCGACCCCATCGTATACGTACATTCAACATGACCGCTGCTAAATTTCTTTCTTTGTTCGTTTCTCCGCTTGACAATTAATCGAAGTACTCTGCGCTGTAAACCTTTCACGTACTTTTGATCACTTTTACGTGCCTATGTCCGATAAATATTGGCTCTCTCTCGGAGAAGTCCAATATTTCAAAGAATAATTCTCTGGAAACGCCGTTGGAAACCTGATGGAAAGTTATTTTTTGCTCTAATTTTTCAATTTTCTGTCGAGAATAAAAACGTGCTTGTTTTTTTTATCATCGAGAACAAATGAATCATTGTTTAAATTAAATATGTTGCGATGATTGAAATATCGTTTGTAATACACGCGCGCGCGCGCGTATATTTAATATTCTAATTAGTTTTTAGAAAAGTACGAGTTTACGTGTCCGCACGAGGAACGGTAAATCTGCGCCGCTTTGCACAGAACGAAAAGCTGATAACGTCACCGTTAGACGCGCGCGGGAGAGTAAGAGAAAGAGCGGGGATTTTATCGGGCCAATGGCTCGTTTAAGTCATTAGCTCCAGGACGTCTATGCGCGTCGGTGTTGCACGTACGTCGGCGTGAAAGAAATTAATTTCGCGATAGCACAGTCGGGCTACTTGTGCGCCGCACTTTGAAGTTGCCCTCGATATATCACGATGAACCGTATGCATAAACATACGGTTCACTCCTAATGAGTCTCTCGCTACTGTATATAGCGTCGTCATTCTCGCGCGTCCGCAAATTCTCGGGAAATAACGTACTATATCTTTTTTTTTTTTTCATCATTTCACTCAGAGAGACAGGGATCGTTTCGTGCAATTTGATTCAGCAAAAAAAAAAAAAAAAAAATAGAAATATGCAGAACGAGGCAAAGAAAAGGAAAACAAACGCATTACCGTTCGAATTCCGAAAACTTCGGTTATTAAGACTATTAAAATATGATAAGTCGCAAAAAGTTAAGCAGCTTCGAAATAATACCGCGGCTCTTAAGTACGCTGTGCTCAACTTTAACGACAAGCTGGATGAGAGCAAAATAATTAAAAAGCTTTATATGCGCGCTCTCGCCGAAACTTACTTATTGAAATACCTGTGAGATCAATTTTTTACGCGGCTACGAGAAATATTAACCCTCTCCCTCTCTTTCCGTACATAACTTCGACGTTTCAAGAATTACGGTTTCACGTAGAGAGGAGCGGAGTATATGTAACGTGCTGTTTAAATAACTGAATCATTTAACGTATTTGTATGCGTTTTTCATTCGCGTTTTCAAGCTGCATTCTGCCGACTGAAACGAATACATTCAATATGTACGATAAAATTGAAAGCACGATATGAAAATACTTTTTTTTTTTTTTTTTTAAATTGCGAATGTAGATTGCGAAACACGTAATTCGAAGCTTATCGTCAGTTTTTAGAGAAAGCGCTCGTCTATCGTAAGCGAATAGCGTTGATGCACTTTGATGCAGTGGACCGAGCGCGCGCGCGCACATCATTATACATTCCCCTTTGCTCAACGGCAAAGGTAGAATGCATGAGGAACGGGCGCGGTGCGTGGTGAACAAAAAAAAAAAAAAAAAAACAACCCTGAGAGATCCACACACTCACGTCGTTGAAGATACTACAGGGTACGCTAAAAAGCAGCTGTGCATATTTATCTAACGTGCGCGCGTTCTATTTCGCTACCGCGCGCGCTACACGGAGAGATTTCGGTAAGCGCGTGCGCGCGCGCGCGAAGCGAGCACGGTATTGCTAGTTTAATAGCGATTCCGCGTGCAAATACACAAGGGTGTGTCGACGGCGGTTTGATGTTTGCGAATTAGGTGCAATCAAACGCAAAATCACACCGGCAAATATCACACGATTTACCAATCACAGACCGCCCGCAATTAATTGCTCGACGCGCTCTCGTTGAAAGACACGATTTCACGAATGCGAGAGTTTCGGGCGCGCTATCGCGTATCGCCGTCTTAAGCGCACGTATTTCAACTATTTCGCGAAAAAATATAGTTTTACAATAACCAACAGTTATATTTGTTCGAACGTGCAGTGATATTCGATGTTTATTGAATTATTTTTTTTTTTGTTGCTTTACACAACGTGCAACGAAAATTGGTAATTTAAAAAAAACAGCCCGGTATTCGGCAAAAATCAATAAATGATATATATTTTTTTTGGTCGTTGCTCTCCTGTTTAGATGTATTTGTTATTTGTTTTAATTGTGAGTGTCTCTTTGTGAAAAAAATTAACAGAAAGTCTCTAATATTAACACGCGCGACGGGTTTAATATTCTTAATATTACAGCTTTTACGCAATCGGGTTTCAAATTGTATGTCTGCTCAATTAAAAATATTCGTCGAGAATTAATTAAAAAGAAAGCGTTTAGTATCTTCTTTTATAGAACATATATATATATATATATATGTTCTTCAAGTTTTAAATTATAAAAGAAGCATTTCATTTTCCGATAGTCAAGTTTTTTTTCTACAAATAGTCTCGTATTACGGATAATGATAAAAATATAAAGATTTTACGCTTTGTTGAAAAATCTGTCTCATTAGCGCCTGCGTAACGGAATCGAAAAGTACCCGTTGTTTGGACAATGTTTGTTACAGTGGACTGTATATAATTATGCGAGTTGCACTTTGTACTAAAAACCTTTATTTTATGATTTTTGCAATATTACATATATTGAGTTCGCTTGGCGCGCGCACACATCCGTACTACTAACTAACTGTAAAAAAAGGGGGGGGGGTTAGAGCGCGCCTCTACTGCGCAGCATCAGGCACGGAGCGAAACAAGCTTAAAGAAGCTCGCGCGCGTGACTTGAACTGAAACTAAGGAAAACTCTTAAACACCCGTGTTAATAAAAGCATCAGTAAAATAAAGAAACTTTAGGACAAGTGATAAGTCGCTCCTCCGGTCTAAATAAGATATAGCCGGCGCGTCAATCACTTGCCGTCAGACGTCGTTCTCGAAATAGGAAATACGCGATAATTGTTTCACGGAACCTTCAAGTTATGTACTTAACAAATCAAATTGCTCTAAGTAAAGGATAGTAGATTGACGTTGAGTCTTTAAAGAGCACTTGTTCAGTAATTAATTTAATCTGTCCATTATCGAATTGCGTGCGTTAATTTGTACAGTAACCGTAAGATTTATAGCGCCATTTCAGAATGCGAATACAAGTAATACGTACAGTAATAAATATAGTCCAGAATTCTACGCAGTCGTTACATAAAAAGAGTTTTCTAAGATTTTGATAATATTATTCCGATAAAAGAAATAAAAACAGTTGATTTTAATGACACAAAACAGAATAGACGTGACATTTATAATATTATAATTGACGTTGGACAAATTTTTAATGAACGGAAGAAATAAACATAATAATACATTTAATTTAAAATGACATTATTAATAGTTGATGGCAAATCTATTTAAGTTATGTAATATAAAATTTTCATTCTCTCTCTCTCTCTTTTCCTTCTTTCTCTTTTTCTCTTTCGTGATCAATTCCGTGCCGGCTAATAAGACTAATTGAAATAGATCGAATATATTTAATAGAATCCACATCTACTAAGAGAAATAATACAATCTTCAAGAGCGCTAAATAAACGTGCGAAATAGTTTTTAAGGTGTAAATTAATACGTATGTTTATTCGACTTTATTTTAATTTGAAAAACTACTATTAGATTCGATTTCATCTCGTATGTAGAAAGAGCTCTTTCTTTTTCTTCCTTGAATTAATGTGAAAAAAAATATAAAAATCGTGTGAGGCATCGCTCAATATCTCGCAAACTCAATCTTAAAAAAATAATTTTCGATGTTCTTATATGAAAAACGTACGTTATATGAAAGTACAATATCACCATGTTAGCATTAGAGATTTTATTAATTTCTCATCGCGCGTGTACCGTATAATATAATAAAACTCGTCGATACTTACTACAAACCAACAAACGAACACAAATGCATTGGAATAAAAATCTCGCTTGCAAAAAGCTGGTGTGCGTATCGAGTATCGCGACTATACATCCAATTGAAACGGACGCTCACATTGGCAATAGCGCTATAAACGTCCGCATTTATATATTCGCAAACGTGCGTAAACTACACCTGCCCAGATTATCTGTTTTATTCGCTTTCGCGCGATAAAAACTCTCTCTCGCGGGCTTCCCCGACAGCTTTAGGCGGCGTGCATAAATCGAGAAGCTGTAATAATTTTGCGAATCGTAAGTCGCGGGGTCGAAAGCCGCGCGCGCGGCTTTATCGATATCTCTCCTCGCGCGAGTAACTCACGTGACGACTAGATTTAAGGGTGCGAGCGTTTATTACCGAGCTTATCGAGGTGCGTATCGAGGAGGAGAAAGCCCGACGCGATTAAAAACGGACCGAGTTCACGTCCTCCCGTTCGTCCACCGTCGGTATCAGGACGCGTGGGATTTCCGCGACTAATTCGGGAACTAATTCGGGCGGGCAATTAACGACGGCGCGGGAAGAGGCAAGGGGGACGAATTTACGGAGCCTTCGGTCGTCGAGCGCGATAATTCGGCGCGCGCTAAGTCATTAGCCCGCGCGATTACGGCGCAAGGCGCGCATAATGGCGCCGGCGTATTTCAAGCGGCTCCCTAATCCTCCGAAGGCGCACTGTGCAAACCACCACGTGCCGATGTGACGCGCGCCACCGTCGCGGAAATCTCGCAATTACTCCCCTTGAGATTTCTGGCTGTTTGTCTCGCCGCACGCGCGCGACGTTTGGAATAATCGCTCGGACGCGAGTAAACGGATGATCACCGGCACGATCTACGACGGTGTTCCGTCCCGCCTGGTTAAAGAACTCATTTCCCAGCCGGGGCGGCCGAGAAAGAGAGAGTAATTATTATCACGCAAGAGAGAGAGAGAGAGAGAGAGGATAAGGGAGAGTTCACCGGAACTAACTTCCGCCGTGACAATTTATACTTGCCACGATTCGTATAGGCGATTGCGGTAGTAGAGGAGAACGCGGTAGAGAGGAAATATAGACCGAAAGAAAGACGGCCAAAGTGGACGAGAAAAGAAGAAAACAGGTCGGAGGGGACAGGACGAGGAGATGGCACAATGCCGACGTTTCCATTTGAAATGCGTCTATTTTTGGTTACTCGTTCTTTATCGTTCACGGCGCGCCGCGTGTCTTTCTGGCGATCCCAATCGATATGAAGAAAAACTTTCTGGGACAAGAGACTTTTCGCCCCAATCAGCGATGTCGATTCGGGGAATACGAATTTTTCGCGGCGAGAAAAGTTCGACGACCGAACGCGCAAATGCAGCTGCGACGACTCGTCGCAGCGGGCCGAGTTTTACGCTCGCCACACCGTATATGTTTCGCATGCGATTTCCCGATCAACGGGAGTATACATGTATAATTTCTTGCTTCGCGCTACACCACCACGATTGTTCTCGCGAGACCGACGTTTTCCCGACGCGATGCAACGCGGAACGGAATACACGATCGCGGGCAATCTCGTTCGTTCAAATTACGGCCAGTCCCGTAATCACCTACTGACTTTTATCATACGCGTGATAAACAAACCGCGATCGTAAAAGACGCCCGTAAACCGTCCCCGTCGGTCGCGGAAGAGAGAAAATCGCGACAGCGCACAGTTATAAATGCGCGCACGCGGACCTCGTGCGGAACGATCGTAAAAACTGCGCAACGAGCCATCCTCTTTCCTAGCCCTTCTCGAGAATGTTTTCGATCGCGAGGTCCTTGATAAAAAAAAAAAATAATAATCAAGCGCAGAGGATCTCGAGTCACGATTGCAGCTTTTTCAAAGGAGCTTCACCGGGGGGGACGAGGAAAGGGAGACGTATATCGCAATTGCGTGTCGTGCATAAACGTCGTTGAGATTGCAGGTGTGCGCAGCGGTGTGTGCGGGGCGGAGGAGAGAATGCAATGCCTTTGCACGGAGATTTACCTGATAACGGATCGTTCAGCGCGAATGCCCATGTCGCGATGTAGAACACCGAGATCGCGAGAGCGGGCAGCATATTGTTACGTGGACGACGCGGCTACGTCAACTGAGGAGTAAACGCCGCGCGCCGCGACGCGTACCTGCCGGTTCCGCTTTGCCGCCAACCGAAGCGAGCGCCTGCGTGCTGCATGCACCCTACGGCGTCCCGCGACTTTCGCGAGAGGACGAACGAGAGGAGTTAGTGTAGTAGCAGGACGAGAGCGATATACCTGTCGATTTGTCAGGTGCGATTCAGACGCGCGCGAGCGCGGTGAAGCGCGCGCGTGGATTCTTGAAGGGATGAAAGGGTGAAGGAGTTATACGGGGGAGTGTGTATGCACAAGAGAGGTATGCAAGAAGTAACCGCTCTTCTCATTACCTCTCGAAAGAACTTGAAAAGATGTCGAAACTTACGCTGAATATTTTCCGGAAAGACGCTCGGATGTCGACGAGCTCTCTTTTTTTTTTCTCGTGGGAACTTAGTTTTCGAGATTTATTTACACACTGAAGAAACAAAAAACGTAATTATAATCAAAAAATGAGATTTATTAAATATATTTTTATAATTTAGACTTAGAATTTTTAATGAAATTATTGCCTTGTTGTACGCGTGAGATTATGTATAATCTAGGAAATGTAAGATACTTTAACACTTGTGATTAATGTAAATTTTTCCGTAATTTGCAGAGAAACGTATACGCAAGAAATGGAACTTGTCTAATTGCGAGTCCACTTTTATTCTGATTAACGAGGACGCCTGTCGAAAAAGTCGCGAGAAAGAGCGAGTTTGCATGGTAATTACTTTCGCAATAATTACATTGCCTTGTAATCGTTCTAACGATCTTATTTCGCTCCGCATCTGCTTCTTGTTCAGCGCAGACGAATTTTAAAGCATCGTGATATTTTCATTTTATAGCGAACCGGAGATTTTTTAATTATAAAATTTAACTTACATTCCTCTTGACGCTCGACTGCAATACATATCCTAATTGAGAATTTTCAGATACATTTAAAAGTGCACGTTTCCACATAATTCTCGTATCCGATTGAATTTTTATTACGTAAATAGAAGACGAGAAAAACACATTATTAATGTGACTTCGATCAAAATAAAATAATATTAACAAATGAATATCAATCAAATATAGATATTCACTTTTTTTTTATACTAGCACAACACAGGCGCGCGCTACGCGCACGCTATTATTGCTTTTATTTTAACTTGTAGTGTGAGTGAGCTTAACCTGTCACCACAATGACAGCTAATATATACGTCCTACAAACAATGTAATACACATGATGTACATATAAGAGATATTAGAAATAACGCATGAAAATCTAACTCAAAAAATAAAAGAAAAAAGGGAGAATAGAAAAACAACACGTGACTAAAGTCATGTGACAGGGACAAGAGTAAAATAGAGAATATTATATATATTATATATAATATTCTATATATATATATATATATATATATATATATCTATATATAATACATACACACACATATCTATATATATACCATAATCACGTGACTAAAGCGGCCGGGTCAATGACCGCGCCAAGGCCGCGCGGCCGGGTCAATGACCGCGCCAAGGCCGCGCGGCCGGGTCAGTGACCCCGCCAAGGTCGCGCGGCCGAGGTCAGTGACCTTACGGTAGTATGTACATAATATATATAATATACAATATAAAGTATAATATTATACTTTATATATTGTATACTATATATAATAAATTATATGTATAATATACATTATTTAATGTTATATATAATATAAATTACAATCACGTTACTTTAAATAGTCACGTATTGTTTTTCTACTCTTTTCTGTCAAGTGACTTTACTTGACTTTACTTTAGTCACGTTTTTAATTTTCTCCACGTATACGACGAACTGTCAAAATCGCTTTTCTGTCATTATTTACTCTCTCGATCTTACCGATTCGATTCGACTCGACTCGACTCGATCAACTAATTAATCGGCAACGCGGAAAAGAGACAATAGATGCAATACATTCAATATCAAAACGCGCATTTCGCGGTACATATGGATTTTTTATATAGGAGAATCACGTTTCAAAATCAGTATTTTAATCATTCTTTTACACATATCTCTCAATAAAAATTGATTATACACGAATATAAAAAAAATTACTGATTTTGAGACGTGATACAAAAAATTGAATATTAATATTTGAAAAAAAATTAAAACCTACAAAAAAGTAAAGATCTATATTAACATGTTATTAATATTAATATTTTATTTAAAAAATACTGCAAGTAAACTTAAAACTCCTCACGTTTTGCACTTTACGTAAGTTAACTTGGAATTAAATTAAATTATAAATCCCGTTATTGAGAGAATTTAATTAATGTGCACGATGATTTTCCTAATGTGTAACACTTCAAGAACGGAATTCATATTTTTAACATATACATTGTCAATAAATCAATACTTTAGCGCGATCCAATAACTAAACCAGAAGTCGTTTATTTTTAAACAAAGCGTTAAATCTTGCAAATGTCAATATATGAAGTTGTCAGTTCTTGATATCAAATGTTAAAATGATTTGCGGAAAAAGTGTGCAAACTAGAAATTTCTCAATAAATTTTAAAAACACAAATTTACTTCTGTTTATAGTTCAAGCAAATATAAAAAAAGATCACCTACTTTAGGTCACCTACTTGTCACATTCCCGATATTCTTTCAATATTCAATGGCATACATAATTGAATATATAATTGAATTATCAGATATCGGAATATTTGTTTCCGACAATAACTCATCTATTAATTAAAACGGCAACTCCCAAGTTTATCCAGCTAGTAGAATTGTTTTCAATTTATTTATACGTGTATGTACACAATATTGTTTATAAAAAAAAATTGAAAGTTCCGGCTGAAGATTTGAAAATACTGTCGCAAATACGAAGCAAACGCAATACAACGGTAATTTATCGATTTATTGTTGCAAAAAAAAACTATTACTTGTTTCTGTTGTTTCCTATAACTTTCTATGCTTCGATGTGCATCAGTGAATTGTCCGCTTTGCCATTCGTAGCGCCATACGCACGCGATATTGCTTTTTTCGCGTTCGCGTTTTTTTTCTTTTTTTTTTTTTTTTTTTTTGTCACCATTTTACCGGTTCGCGATGTACGCTCATGCATGGAGAAATCTCTTCACGAAGTTCCCACGCGTTCGATCGCGGCAGAAAATTTTATTTCCACGCGGTTTGCCCCGTTGCGCACGTTCTGGCACACGCAACAGCGACGGGCGGTTTATCTGTTTTGCGAAGTGCAGATCAACAAGCGACGAAGACTGAATAAATACCGAAATCGACAAATACACCTGCGACGCGAAGAGAGAAAGCGCTTCTCTATCAACGAGCTGTTTTCTTGAGGAACCATCACCACCACCACCAACCACCTGAGCTCGCGTGATAATTCATACCCTCCGCGGATACTATTTCGAGCACGCGTGCCACTTGATGGAATCGCACCTCCGGTTCAGCGCCATTACGTACAATTGTTTTCGCTTATTACATGCATGCGATTTCCCCGCAGCTGTACGTACGTGGCGCGAACACGCCGCGAAACTTCTTCCCCGATTTCGGACGTGTAGCCCGAGATAAGTTGTTTCATTCGCGTAAAGTTTTCGATTTGACATACCGACAAAAAGGAGTCGAAGAGTCCCGTTGACATTGATACGTGATTTATACACGAGAAGCTGTTTTTGTGTTGTGTTGATGTATCGAAGTGCACAGCTTTCTGCAGTTTCGCACAACATTGCGTTTGCACTCCTCCTGAGATGTCGGTTCGAGATATCGAGCGTCGTTTCTTAATGTAAACATCCGTAAACCTTGCGTCACGAATTGCTACGTGTCGACTTCACGTCGCGAAAAGAGATGAGAAGCTAGTCGATTCTTCCGACAAAAGCATGCGATATAAGAACGTGCGACCGAGCCACTTTGCGTGTCAGTGATTTTGCAGTAAAGGCAACTTTACCTTCATGATCTTGGCACCGCGTTCCACGACCCGTGAGACACGCTATACCATCATTAATGCCCATCGCGGCGAGCACGGTGCATTATTTTATTTGCATGATCACGCGCGCGCGCGCGCCGGCCGCGACTGACTCGTCATTTCGAAACGGATTGTTAGCAACTCGGGCTTCCGTAAAAGTATAGTATTTTTTTTTCTCTCTCTCTTTCTCTCTCTCTCTGTTAGTTGGTTTACACGATCCGCGACCACGATATATTTTATCTTGCCTGTGTTCGGACGTGGGTAATTGTAAATGAAATATTATCGCAACTCTCAATTACACACACAGTCTCACGCGCGGCAGAAAAATGTGAGAGACTTGTCGATTTCGCGTGATATTTCGCGGTAATTTCGTGCGATATTTCTAAGTCCCTAGTTTTTAATTCAATTTTAATCATAATTCGGCTGTGATTGAATTCAATATCGTTCTTCAATAATTAGCGTCGTACTTTTACAGCTCGAAACTCGATTTTCCCGTTTTCGACTCAATTGTCCCGTTTTCGACGAGGCTCCGGAAAGCCAGGAATTGCGAACGAGTGTAACCGAACTCATTCGAGCACAATTTGTCGCGTGCACGCTTGTACTAGGCGCGCAGGTGGAAGCGCGGGATGCACTCGCGCCAATCGCACCGTGGCGATACCGGTCGCGCGCCGCGGCCTGGGCGATCGATCGACGAGCGCGCGAGCGGAGCGGGCCAGGGGAGATCGATTTCAATTTAGCGGCCGTTTAAGCGTGCACGCTCGCGGCTAACGAGCTTTCGAAAGTCGTAGATATCCGACAAGTTGGCCTACAGGGGCAGTCTAGCCGCGGCACTCGCAACCATCCCAGGCCAGGAACTTACCGCAGTCAGGCGGCGCGAGCACCCGCGAGCATACATGTAACACGACACCGTTAACTCCCCCACTTACAACCCGTTATTGTACTCGTTGTTAGACGTTACACGCGTGCAGACACACGCATACACGGGGGTGTGCGCTTTACTTTAACCCCTTCTTTCCTTCTCTCCCCTCTGAGGGGAGTTGGCAGCAGTTCACGCGGACGGTTTTCACGAGCGATCGTTGGCGGTCGTGGTAGTAAGGGTAGGTAGGCATTGTTAACGTCTGGGCGAAGGATAAGAACGAGACGGGCGCGCGATGGAGGGCGGTCGCGGACTGTTTTATTGCTTTTCCAGCGAGCGTAAAGAACGAGAGAGAGAGAGAGAGAAACTTGATGGCGTGTGGCTCGCCGGTAGTAGAGATTAGAGAGAGCGAGAGGTGTGCTGTGTACACCTGAGAAACGGATTTACGTTCGACAGGTTAGGTGGATTACACATTACGGCAGCTGCGAGCGCTTTCTTTGCGAATCGCCTTTCGTGAGCGGAGAAGAAGCCACTTCTCTCTTACCTTCTCTTTCTCTTTCTCTCTCTCTCTCTTTCTCTCTGTTTTGTTAATTTGTTCTGAAAGATCGATCCCCGTAAAAATTGACGCGAGGAAGCGAGCCGGGATATTATATTGTATTAATCAGCGGATTGTTTCTACGGGATGTACAATTGAAACAATTGCAAGTGATTAATCGAACAGATGTAAATTTTAATGCAAAAGAAATTACGGTCGGTAATAGAAAAATAATGAAAGTTTTTGTACTTTTTGTAAAAAAGAGAGAGAAGTTTCACGGACAACATTGTCACATACGCGAAGGTACAGCCATCCAGACCGCTACGTAGTACTTTTAATTAATTATTGCATGAATCACTCGCGCTTTTCCGGAACACCGAAGACGTCTGAAATACTTGTGCGGAATCGTCAGAGGTTTCATCCTTAATTAAATTGCTTCTATTGTAATACAACTGTGAAAGCATATACACTTCCATGAAAGATTCTCTCCGGAAAAGGAGTTGTAACACTACGGGATAATACATCTCCTTTGAGATATGCGGACTCGAAATAAAGACGTTTCCTATTTAAATTTAACAGTTTGCTACGACGACGCAAAAGCGGAGAATATAAATAATAACACACACACACACAGATTAAAAAACCATTTCATTTATTTCCATTATACATAATCTCTTCTTGTTTCGTTTTTTTTTTTTTTAGAATAGTATAGAATATCTGAAAAATATCGTTGTACAGGCACGCGTTTTTCTTTTTTTTCGATACTTCACAAATTGTCTCCGAGTTAACGATCACACGGCGAACAATCTTATATCCCGCTGAGCGTAACAAATGCAAACTACTGTCCAAACATATTACACTACAAGCAAGGTGCGCAGTTACGTACTTGTAAACGCATTTCATGTGTAATCTGATCGTTGGATTCTCACCGTGGCGAGACAAACAACAGTTTGTGCAACGAAATGCAACGTTCCGACAAAAACCATAAAACACAGCTTGAACGAAAATAATAATAAATTCCGTCGGTCACATATATTTCTGTCGTACATCTTGTCATTTGTAAAATGCATTAGAAATTATACGTTGCGGTGCGTATAACGAAATTTGATAAATTGTACACATATTTCCCTCTAACCTCCGCTCTAACACGCAGTCATTGTAAACTTTAAAATATCGCGAGCGATTTCCGCTGAAATAAAAAAAAAAAAAAAAAAAGATTCGAGAACGCGGAACGAAATATTGCTCACGGCAGATTGGTTTGTCCGTCATCGCGTGCGTTCAATTTACAACAAATGGTTACGCATAACCGTAAAAGAGGAACGTATTCAAATATTTGTGGACTGCGTATTTTTCGGACAGATTTTGTTATCTCTCGGTCTCTCCCGCCCGCGTTTTCGTTCTCGTTTCCGAGATCGCGCTTATATACACGCGCGACCGTCATCTCCGCGATACACAAATGTCCTTAGAGACAAAGAGCAATAGGCTTGATGGAGTATTAACGCATCACCGAGTAACGGCTGACCAGAAACACGTAACATTCGTCACAAACGCGCACTGGTTTCGCCGAGTTCGGCAAGACTGTTGTATTGTCACTGCAGGCGTTGCAGAAGATGTGTCCACAGTTGCGGCAATGATGCTGTAACAGAAACAAACATTTGCAACATCTGTTGTCCAAAAAAGTGATTTATAAAATAATTTCTTCTGTCGAGAGGAAACGAGTGTGTTATAGCTATATATGTGTTATATCAATATATTTGCAGTATATTTTAGGGCGAATTACAACAATTACTAGATCTAAATAACAATACTTGTTAATTCGAGCTGGAAATACGAGAAGATCGGGTATTACAGTAATTAAAGCAATAATACATGTCAGTGTTGACATTCAATATCGACATTGAATGTCAGAAATATCAGAAGCGCGGTATTTGAAGTTCGTTTCTACAAATAATGATATTTTACAACTGCCAGCGAAATTTGAAGCTTCTTAAGAAAAGTTGTGATATGAGTGGCCATTAAAACCAAATACTATGTTCTCGAGATTTTACATTTGTAAATGATATCGTACAATCGCGAACGTTTCAAGCAGCAAATGATTGACACATCGTAAATCCAATTTCGTTGCTAAATCGCGCAGCGTGAAGCAGCAAAATGACAGAAGTGGGCAAAGTGAGATATTATCGCTTGACGTCGATCGTCGGAATTTTCACGTCGACGCGAAAATCGATAAGACCTCATAAAATATCGATCGCGCAACGTGGAGAGCATCGTTGGTGAGAGTTGGCGGAGCGTTAGTTCGCGCGGAAACAGCATTTTAATCGAAAACATCCGAAGCAACAGCAACTTCGCGGCATGTAACAACGATGAGTTTTTCCCGCGCTTCGGTCAGTTCTCCGAGCGCTGGAAAGTAAAAAGCTTCGTGTGCAACGTAGTTCGGAGTCACGGATTACGTGTGTACGCGCGGGTCGGATAAAAAAAAAAAAGTGCATGCCCGCGTGGCTGAAGCTGGCACGCGGACAACGGACCGGAGCTTTTTGCGACGGGGATACTATTGTCCGCGCGTCAACTTCAGGTAAGAGAGCGCTTAATACTTTTTTCGCTGTGCTTCTTGTGCGCGAGTCCATTTCCATGTGAAGTGGTCGTTAGAGATTGCTCGAGTATGGACGGAACAGGCTAGAATTTGGCCGAAGCAAGCCGGAAGGTCGGACTTCGGTCGAGAAACAACGAACAGAATTAAAGACTGTTAACGCAATCTTTAGTCTGAGACTTACTTCGCTGCGTAAAAGCTCAGAGGGTCGGAGGTATCTTAGTTTAAAAAAACTCCGAAACTTTTTTTTCACAACGTGACGAGCAAGCGTAAACAACCTAAGTTGCGAAGTAGTTTTCTTTCTCTTTTTTTCTATTTGCAGACAAATACGTGCAATATCCTGTTTTGTCATGATTTTACTTCATTTCTAATATTATTCGAGAGCTCTAATCTACTTGCGAGCGCGAAACATTCTTCGTCGATTCATCGCGCGAGGATTCCGCGCAGATTTGCAAATCGCGAGCGCGGGAAGCTGTGTGAAACGCACACATCTAGGTGTTCATTTTGCACCTCCAACCTGCGCCTCATTTATCCGACAGTCTTTATTTTCGAGCCATTACCGACGATCTATTATAATAACGCGCGGGGGCGTTCGTACTCTCTCGGCAGACTAAAAGAGTAACTGTGAAATCGCGCGCGCGCACGGATTCTAAATTTTACATCTAAATTGAATCCCCTAAGCGAGACGCTCGGATCTCTCACGTTCAACCCCATCTCGTCGGCGAGACGGCGACGAGGGTCGCGGCGCTTGCTTTTCCGGTTATTACCGGAGAAGTGAGAGCCCGAATAATATCGTCCCGATAACCGATTTCTCCCCGCGAAGTTAATTATTGAACCGTCCCATCAACGTGACTTACGAGCGGGACGTAAGGAGGAGATAGGTGGCTGCGAATCCGCGGCGGCGTGTCTCTGGCACGTCTTATCTCTTACTACTGTGATAGATACCTACTTATAGATACTTTCCGAAGACGAATAAATCAGTCTGCGGGATCAGATTTGCGAGATACTGCCAGGCGAATATGATCGACCATGGGCGATCTATAAATTGCGCGCGACTCCGCGTCGGCGGGACGCGCGAGAGAAAGAGAAAGAGGGAAAGAGAGAGAGAAAAAGAAAGAGAGAATGTCTCTGCCAGAAAACGGGAAAGACGCGATCCCGCGGCTTGTCTCGCTCCTCTTTGTGCCGTCGGACGAGCAAACTCACTTTTATGCAATCGCATAAGCAAGGAAATGAGTTTTCATCTCTGGAGTTAAACGTTAAGAAGAGACGCGGACGCGATTGCGCGTTCGTGTATTCCTCGCGGATGTAACGACGACCTGAAACGCTGCTCTCTTTCTCTCTTTCTCTTTCTCTCTCTTGTTTATCGGTCAGAGAGGTTATTTATATATGTACATATATATCTATACACACATATACACTCGGTGGTTTTGCAGCTAATAATATAGTTTAAAAATAAAGCTATTCAGAAAGATGGTTCTTCATCAGAAATTACTGTAAAAAAATCTAGGTCTTAATTTAACTTAAAATGAAAAAGAATATTTTTTACACACACACACACACTCTCTCTCTCTTTCTTAACGCAAAGAGAATAAATTGTACTTCTCTGAAATATACATACGCGTACATCTCATTGTTTGAAACACGTTTCTTAGTTTCGCTTAAAGTTTACGCGGCACAAAGTAGAATATTCCTTGCGCCGTCGTTTATGGCGCCGTCGTCGTTTTATTGCCGCATATCGATGCACGTGACGGCAAATGGCATTCATTTATCAACATCTGTTCGCACGATCCGATGCCGCTTATGATTATTCAATATCGATGGCGCGATGTGTCGCCGCTTCCTTACGCAATAATCCCATTGATACGATAAAATAAATGTCTCTCGTTTTTCTCCCTCGCATCCGGATATGTACGGATGCGGACGATGCGGGAGAAAAACGTGTTCATTTCCCGCGCGTACAAGAGAACGAAGACGTACAATAACCCCCGCGGAACCTCGGTGAATACAAATTCTTCTTTATATTCCTCGCACTGAATCATTGACTCGACGGAGCACAGAGATTTCAGGAGGTTGAAAGGGTTTTAAACGCGGTTAGATCTTCTTCTGCGCGGGACGGAACTTCCGTAATAATTACTGTTAACGGGGGGAAACAAATAAAAACGCTCAGCGATGCATAAAACATATATAAGAAGAAGAGAGCGCACGGTCTCGTTAACATCGGAATCAAAATTCCGGGATCTATGCGAAGTGTGTCAAGTGCGCGTATAAAGCGATTGTCGGTGCGGAGAAAGAGAGAGAGAAAAAGAGAAAGAAAGAAAAAAAAAGAAAAAAAAAGAGTGGCCGTGTGCAGCGGAGCGCGGTCTTTAGAGAAAAGCCCCGGAGGTGAACTCACCCCCGTCTTAACGTGGTCAACCGCGCGCTCTTCGTGTGGTGGACTGTGCGACGCCACGAAGGCGCGGTTATTGTTTTGTCCGCTTGTGCACGCGCGGATACGGGCCGTCTCGCTTTTTTCTTTCATAAGCGAGTACGCGCGCGCCTTTTTCCACATACACACAGACACATGTACACGAGACACACGCACAATGAAATTGCGCGGTACCTCTCGCCCCGACGAGAGAGAGAGTGGCTTGCCCACCGGCACGATTCCACCCACACATCTGGTCGTGCCATGTGCGGGGGTGGTCTACTCTATATTAAACAGTATGGTAATACATCTACGAGGCGAAAAATGAGTAACAAGGATACCCGAGCACTGCCTTGTTATTATGCAATAACTTACCACCCTTTCTCTTCGCCGCGACCTTCTTTTCACCCCGCGCAAGAGTGCACGCGCTATCTCTCTCTCTCTCTCTTTCTCTCTTTCTCGCGGGCAATGTATTCCTTGAGCGCCGGAGCTACGAGAAGCAAAGAGAGAATACGGTCTAATGTATTTTATGGGGCGAGCAACGTCTCTATCACATCGCCGCCGGCTGAATATGCATGCGGGCCATGCATGCACAACGCGTAATCATGAATGTATGTCGGATGATGGTGCAGTAAAATGCAGAGAGGGAGAGTTGTCGAAATCGTGCCACTTAAGATATTTTATCTTCCATTTCCTACTTGGGAAGCAATTTGCAACGTCAGTTAATGCTGAAAATGGTAGCTCGATGTTTAAGACGTGTATATTGTTGCATGTTTCATCTTTTGTCAGAAACAAATTGATTTTTTTTTTTTACAATCGTCTAAATCGTATATCTCCCGTAGAAATAATAAATTTATACAACGGTGTACAAATATAGATCAAAACTTAATATAATTGTATCTAAATGAATTGCAAATGTTTACGGTACGCACAAAATAACATATCTGACAATGTTTTGTTTATACTTCTCATCGCGCGTTCATCTGTGTTTCGCATATCGATTGCTAAATGTTGCACATATATGCACATGTATTTATACTCGGTATGACGTAGGTATACGATTTCATATACACACTTGGCAACTTTTCATTGAACAAAAATAAAAATAGTTCAAATCTCTGTCCATTATTATAAATAATAACATGAAATCTCAAAAGTTTATTTTTTGTCTTGCGATGTTCATTTTTACCTCTCGCTTAAAGACTGTCGAGTCATTGTTGACAAAATTGTAGTGAGAAAAGCGCTGTGAATAGTGACGACGAGACTTGCGATATACAACAATGCTCCCGAAATGAAACTAAAGACGATTTCCGGTAGCGTGACAGCAAAAAGAATTCGCAAGATCGATTGTCACGCTAACAACGGTCACGCCAAGACGTCTAATCGCATGCGTTCAATAAACTGGTCTTTTTTTCCAAAAGTTCGGGACAATTAGCGCGACCGCGCGGCCGCGCGCTGAACCGTACTTATCGCGCCACGTCCGCGAAATTTCGATAAGCCTTGTGTGAAACGCGCGTAAATCCCGCCACGGAATGTATCCCTATGACGAATGCACGCTCCCTTCGCGAGCTTCCCTTATCGATGCACGCAACTTGCTACATAGTACAGAACGATCAGATCTCAGCGCGAGTACTTCAAGCGGTGCTCTCGTGGTTTTCGTGTTTGAGTAGTCAAAGTCGAAAGTTCTCGCGCGGCTTCGCCGTGTAACGCGACACGTCCCGTTAAAATGAGCGAATTAAAAAAGGTTACGCGTTTCCGCGCGCGCGCTTTGCGGCGGGTGTTTAACACACTCGAGAACTTGTTTAAGTCCGTAATCCCTCAAACGCCCTTCTTATCTATTCCCCGCAAATTCCGACCCTCATTACGACCTATCGCGATTTAATAAAGGGGAAAGTTAGGTAAACGAAAGCCTTTAAGTGTAATTGCTAGTCCGAGCGAACGCGATAGCCCTCGCTATCTCTAATAATACGACTGTCGTGCATCAAAGTTGTGTTGCGCGCCGAGGCCGAGGCGATTCCGATCTCGGAGATCTCATCCTGACGACCTGACGAGCGCGCGAGGCAAGAACGTCGGAGATGCTTCCTCCCTATGAGGCCCGAAGTGGGTGTATTGTTACCCTCGCCCTTAAAACCACGACCCGATCGACCGTCGGTCATTTAACGCGCGCGCCTCCGTTCGTTTCTGTCTCTTCCTGCGACGCAAGGAGATACGACGTTCGAGGAATTCGCATCGAGGAAGAGAGTACGCGATTACTTCCCGTACGGCGGATAATTGAACAATTACGTACGGCAGTACCGCGCGCTTTCAGCCGAGCGAGCGCTCTCTTCGCGCGAAGCGGTTCCACGAATAGATTCGGAAACGCGGACGAGAACGAGAAGAGAGAAGAGAGTAAAGATTTGTCGAAGAAGAGGAAGGATAGCAGAAAGCCTCGAGACGTACCGTGAGAGAGCGTAAAACGGCAAGAAAGTGTAGGCGGGCGTGTTATACGAAGGCGTGGGAGCAATTAAAAAGTTTGATTACCTTGCGACGAGTCATGTTGAACTCACGACTGCACCCCTTGCATTGGGTGACCAACCGATCGTTCGCCCAGGTTACCGCGCCCTCTTGCAGCGACTGCTGCTGCTGCAGCTGAGCATTGTCAGCGGCCTCGCGCAGCTCGGCCGCCGCTAATTTGGCCGCGCTCAATTGTCCTCCAAGTTCCTCCAGAGTTCGTTCGTGTTCGCTGCACACCTCCTTCAGCGCGTAATATTCCTCTTGCAACGTCAAGTATTTCTGGAACAACGGGACACACCGATTCGACGATTATTCTCATCCTTCCGCGCGTAATTCGCGCTCGTCTGCTCGCCGATTAAGTGCGCGCGTCGTGTCTGTTAAAGTGTAAACGCGACGACAATCCGCGAACTTCCGCCGCGAACAATTAATTTATTGTGTCATCCGTTTGCAAAAGCATTTCTATATATATATAATAAATTCAAATAATTATACACAATTGTGTCCTTCTTTTTTTCCAATTTTCGCTTTTTTTTACTTCGCAATAATTCGATTTCTAACTTTATCCTCTGCGTCTCTCCGCGGAAATGTAGTATATTCTTATGTCTTTAATTAGTTAATAAGCATATTATATCCAATTGCGTCCGGTGAATAACTTGCTCTCTGTTCTAATTATAAAATCAATTTATTTTTACTCAGCCGTCAAATAGCGCGCCCACGTGATACCGCTTTCGGAATTCGCGCAGAGAGAATACGGTATGCGGTTGGAATAAATCTCGTTAATCTATTTCAATGCGACGTTGCGCTATCACTGTCGGTTCTATTATCGAAGAAACGGATAAATCCTCGCGACCGATTCGACCGATTGAATTAGGTGTCCGGGCTTATAATCTCCACGCTGGCGGGTTTCGAAATGGGATTTAAATAGAAAAAGATCGGTTATCTCGCAACACGCGCGCGTTTCCCGCGCGCGCGTCGAGTCTGCGAACTTACAAGGCGGGCGCGACACGATAACGTTACGCAACGGAGATTTATTCGCTCCGACGGGATATATGCTTAAAAGGCAATACAGATATCGCGCTGTTATCGTTACCTCGGACACCCGCTTCAGCTGATCGATCTCCTGATGTAATTGAGAGATCTTCTCCGTGTTACAGATCGATGTTTCCTGCAAGGAGGTCCTCCATTCGCGCTCGAGCTGCAATTCCCTCTCGACCCCATTCGTCCGCGCTTCCCGCGCGACCGCCTCCGCGTCCAGAATCCTCATCCTCTCCTCCGCTCCCGATCTGACACCATCCATCTCCTTGCACCTGATTAAGTCAAATCGCTGATACTTAAATGTCGTAGGTACAAAATTCCCTCTCCCTTCCTCCTTTCCGCGCCGGAAGCCATTTCGTTCAATTGAATCAACGATCTTTAATCTCTCATACTTCGCACTCTTAGGGATTACATTGAGGTTTCAAATAAGCACGGGTGTAATGACGCGTATATTTGAGGTGATGATCCCTCCCCGTTTTCCTTTCAGCGTGAGAATCCACGTCGAATGGTAGTCTCTCGTAAATTCTTTACTGGCGAGAGAAAGTGCATTCAATTTTGTTTTTTATCGATTCATTAGCGGAAAATGCTTATATAAGACGCATCTTGATTCAAGTTTTTTTTTTTGTTTTACATTGAACTCATTGAAGCACGTCTGCTCAAAAGTAGCAATTTTCAAGTGCTTAAACGTTTTATCAAATAAGCGTCATATTGTGATTATGTTGTAAAAAAACATAAAATATTTATTTCTCGGAAAACGCATTTAAGGAACTGTTTTGCGATTGAAGTTTACCTGGTAGATTATTACATTTGTAATGTAAAACGGCAATAAATAAACTAGTAATAAATAATAGATTATTGCGTTTGTAACATAAAACGATAATAAATAAACTGGTAATAAATAGTAGGTACTCACGTATATACACACTACATTGACAGAATTTTTATCAAAATAAATTTCGTAACAAAACAATAAATCTATTTAATGTTTCAATAATAACATTACTTATGATATTGACTGACAACTTACCTTATCTAACATCGCAATTACGTACAAGGATGAGAAAATAAAGAAATTGTTTCATTTATGTTCATCTCAAGTAATATAAAATTAATACGTAACATATATATTATTAGATATAATGAAAAATAAACAATGTTAATAGAGCTGATAAATTGCGGTATCTCTTACGTCTAATTAACGATGTGTGATTTTGGGATAAACACAAACGCACGCTCTTTTCTGTCATAAATTTATTTTCGCAGCGTTGTTGGTACAAGCACACGTTAGTGTCAGAGTGCGTTATTATAATATCCACTTTGCGAGGCTTATACGAGGCTTACGTATATCAGTATATGAATATGGCACATTTTTTATTTCCGAGATAGAAGAGAGAGTAATTATTGTATTTCGAGTAATGTCTTACTTATGAATATATGAGTTCGAGATTACAGTTGTCGATAACAATAATAACGTAAACTACTCGATAATTCAATAATTATGCCGGAATTATTTCCCATTATATATGACACGAAAGATAATCATAAATTACTCAAAAAAAAAGGGGGGGAATGATTCGGTGACATGATTCAATAATCGCGAATCAGTTCCTTAAACACATTTGACGCGAATAAATCTCAATTGAAGATATAAAGATTAGTTGGAAATATACAGATTTATCTAAAGCAACCAGATTTGTTTTTCAATAATAACACATTTCAGACTCTATTGAAATAATTAAGCGTGAAGTAACGATCGACATGAGATTCGCACAATAAAATATTTGTTACTATTCTTATATATGCTCGATGAAATATTAATATATATATATATACATATATATATATATATATATATATGTATATATGTATATATTCTCTTTATTAGTACAATTATGTATATGTTATAATATATAAACCTATCGATTATTGCGAAAGACTTAAAATACGTCTCGATATCATTACTAGCTACTTGTATCGATATACAACTCTGCCTATCGAGTAGCTTTATAGTGAAGATTTGCCAATATCCCCGTGACGAGAAAAAAAGTTTCAATTAATTCTAGAGAACTTCAACGTTTCTTTCTAAAACCTATCCTATTCGATTTTGCGACGCGTTTTTCTAAGTAAAAAATAAATCATCTCTAGATACGACCTATTTATTTGTTTTGCGTGCGCTTTGTTTAATTATTGAGTATGACTGTTCGCAATTATACACAGCGACAGCTGATAGAAAAATCTTATCACAACGATTATATTTGTACGTAAATAATGCCTGCTAATCTATTGCAGTTCGACAAGTATCGAGATTCCAATGGTTCTTTTTTTTCTTTTGTTTTTTTTTAAGAAGTAGGTTACGCGTGAGAGAAGAGATTCGATTTTCAAAAATAATGTCGACTTTTCATCAAGAGTGAACAACTTCTCGTAAGAATAAAGAACAACGACGAAAAATTGCGTATGCATCAAAAAAAGTTTTGCATCGTTTGCATGTCCGGTCAGTTAAAACATGCAACATCTCGCCGACTAGAAAAATGCGACTAGAAACTACCCACGAACGCAACAAACTATTCTACACAATGGAGAAAAGTGTTTTTATTTTTTTTTTATTTTTTATTTACAAGAAATAGGACCGTTTCTCTTGAATTATTACGTTTCCGCTGCTTCGCGCGAATCGAGCGAAAATAAAAAAACTCTTGCTAAAGAGTTTTAATAAATACACGTATAATATAATATCGTTTTTCTGCGCCGCGTTTGCACGCTGGCGTTTTCTACGAGAGACACGCGTCACGATAAACATCAATACGCTATTAGATAATGCACAGTATTGATTAAGCTAATCCCATCGCTGTTTTTGCTTATCACTCTATAGGGATCTCTTCATCGGACATACCGTCGCGATACCGAGCGAAAAGCTGGTTTATCAACGCAATCTTTGCGTAGGCAAACGAGATCAGATAAGCCCCGCTTGACGGGGATGATAAAAAGCGCGTCGACGCCTCGTCGAGCGGGAAAACGCAGGATGATAAAGCGCAAAACTTTTTTCGATGCGCGTTGGCTTTATTATCACACTAATGGCTAACGCGACCGTCTAATCTCGCGTATAATAGTATGCATATACATGCGCGTGATCGGTTGCACTTATAAGTTAATTAACACTAATGAAAGACAAATTAAACATACTTCTCATCCATTTTCTGGATGGTCTCAGTCATCGACAGTGTTTTCGCTTCCAGTTTCGTGATCAGTTCTGTCTTATGTTTAAGCGAGCCTTCGCACTCCTGAAATGAATATTCATTGAGCACAAAAGCGAAAGAGAAACGATCAAATGCCCATTATTACTTAAGTAAACCTGGAATAGTAACACACAATAGCATTGATGCACACATATTGTGAGTGAGAAAATTAGTTTCACGATAGATACGTGCGAGAGTACAAAGTTAATGAAATGACATCGCGTCTTTGTCCTGTCACAATAAGATATATATTTTCATCTAAGCGAATATGATGTAACGAAATGTCTGATAAAATCTTCCCGATTTTCTCTAAAGAGCCAGATTTAAAAAATCTACTTATCTTACATCTATGTAATGTCAATCGTATTATCAGTGAAGTATGCGACGTGTGATTAAAAATTGTTAAAAATAAGTCGCTGAATTTCATGACTTGTCTAATTACTTCCACTAAACTTGCAAACAAATTGATATTTCTTGCGCGACGTAATGAGAAACCGCTTGATATTTCAACACCGCGTGAAAACTTTCACGGGAATTATTGTCTCGACGATAACGTAAAAGTCAGTGTATCCAGCGTTTCAGAAAAGAAAAAAAAAACGCTAAATCATTTCGTTACACCATAGCAATTACGTGCGATTTGTCAACCGACGATCGATTTTTTCAAAGTGGCACAGAAAAAATTCGTGTCAGGCGTGTGTTACACGGCGAATGGCGGTATGCGTGAAATGTAAAAGTGGAAACTTCTCGCGGCAAAGTAACTACTGCACAACTCTATAGTAGTCTCGAGGGTGTTCGTATAAAAAATGTACGCCTCGCGTGCAACACCGAATAGCCGGCGATATCCGAGAGTGTCGAGATCCGCTGTGGAATTAATCGTGTGAAGGGGGGTGTGGAGGGGCAGAAGGATTAGGCTGTATCTTTATTCTTTCGCGGCCTGCTCGGCCGTTGAACTGTTCGTGGATATCTCGGAAGTAGAGCGGCTCTGTTTCAATTTGTCATTCGTGGCTTTCGACGATTGCTCGTCGAACGAACGCTGATGATCGACCGTCGGCCGGGCCGTCGCGTTCGCGCTCTCCGGACAACCCCGCGGCGTGGTGGGGTTAGTCTTATAAGGAATAGATTTCGACGTGCCGCCCGGAGTGGTCGGGCTTCGCATGTTCTCGCCGTCCTTCATCAAGTGATTGTACTTCTCGAGGTTGTTAAGAATCTTGCCGATCTGATTGGTCTTCGCGTGCAGCCGGCTCACCATCTCGCCCTTCTGTGTCAGCTCATGCTCACACTCCTACAAGGGAAACACGTCGAGAAACGCAGAATTGTCTTTCCACGCCGAAATCTTCCCCAAGAAGGAAAAGATCACGGCGAACGTGCGGGGAAATTTCACGACGCACTCTTTTCAGTACGTCCTCAAAAAAAAAAAGCAATCTAAGCAAATGCTGAATTTCGCGCAGAGAAACACGTACGATTTGATTGCTTTTTTTTAACGGGCACGTTGCTGGAACATTACGGAAAGGTTATTTTGCTTTCTGTGCTGCACAACTAGTAATTCCTTGCCAATTGCAAGAATCTTGCAATTACAGCGTCCTTTATGTAAGTCTTATATAACTAAATAATATCATGGTATAGTATACTCGTTCGTGTCAATTGTGTGATTTTTTTTGTGTGATTACTTCGTAATTTACTGGAGAAAAGTGCCTGATTAGATTAAAGTACGAGTATGCTATATTACGCAAGCGCGGAAAATTCATATAAGTAAAAATATGAATACCACCTGCAGCTTTTTGTACATTTCCAAGTTGATTAGCTTGATATCCTCCAGCTGTCGTCTCAAGGATATTATAGTATCCTGCTTCTCGTGTATATCCTTCTCTAACAACTTCATAGCTACCTCCATTTCGGATTTCATGCTAATCTGTACGACAAAAAGAAAATAACAAGAATACTATTCGAACGTTTCTTGTATTTTGTACGCGCGTTCTCGTACGTTCTCGCGATTTTACTTCCGCGGTAAAGCCTCGAGCGTGCTCTAAAAATATTCTGCTCGTACGTTAAGAAAGAATATTGCTGAAAAGATACGGTCTCACAACCTGTAGCTCTAGTTCTTTCTCCAGATCCTGCCGAGATTTCTTTTCAGATTCTAATCTGCTTCTAAGCTCCTCCATTTCCGCTGTGGTCTCTGTTATTTTAAGGGGTATTTTTCCGTTCTGAAATGAGATTCGGTTTCTTCACTAACGGGGCAATCCGCACGTAACACGCAATTCTCAGCGACATGTATATACATATGCACATATATACCTCGTTTGCGTCTTTAACCTCTATGCCGAGTTCCTTTTTAAGTTGCCTGTTCTCTTCTTGAAGCGACAGAATATTGTTCTTAGCGATGGACAGATCTTCCTTCATGAGAGCATTGGTTGTTGTCAGAGATTCTACTTTGGCTTGGAGATTTGTTACCGTCGCACTAAAAATCGATAGGGGAAAATAAATCTCGGATATTGAAAACACATACGAATGTTCTTCTTGCCGCGAAAAATTCGCAAACAATCAGATATTTACTTGAGATGCCGATTGAGTTCCTCGATGTAATTCTTTTGATCGAGCACCGTGGTCATGTTATCGTTCTCCAGTTCGTCGTCCGGCGATTCACCCGGTATGTGATTACTATTGCGCAGATACAACGAGAAATCGATTACGCCTTGCTGACAGTCGAGGTCTTCTTCCTGTCACAACAACGAGCGACCGTGGCTTTTAATGTTATTATCGGCTCGCGCGCAGTTTGCGCGTAAAACACGCGACTTTAAGCCACCACTGACCTTTACGCAGAAGTTGCAATCGATCACATTCAATCCCACCAACAAACCCATTACCACAATAGCTTCCTCGCTCATCATCAAAGCGTCCGGCTCGAAATATTCGGACAAAATATCATCTTTGTGATCTATCAGAACTTTCAGATAATCCGCTAATTTCTTTTGCATCAGCGCCATGCGCAACCAAGCACGCGCCCTACCCATAGCCGTTCTGAAAATAGATTTTCAAAATTCCACACCCACACCAAAAACGAATTTCACAAAGAAGTGTTCACAAAAATCACAGAAGCATTTTGTTTTTTAAATGATGAGAGATAAAATAAAGATAAAAGAGTAATCTTTTTTTAAAATACAATTTTTAAAAATTCGAGAAACTAATCATTTGATAACGAGAATTTATTTTTTTTTTTTTAATAAAAGAATCGATAAATTAGAAATTAAATTAATTAACGTTACATATAGTTAAATAAAGTTACATCAAATTTAAACGCGAATGAATAAATATGAGTGTACGTGTTAAACTTTCTCAGAATAGAAATTCGCAGTACCTAACAGTCGGTAAATCACGAATGCTGGATGTAATATCTTGAGCTTCGGGACAATACTTTTCTACGAGCTGAAGAATATCCCACAGCTCTTTCTTGGGTCCGAGAAGACCCTGAAATCGGAAACTAGTTAGTAAACTTTCTCAAAAAGCTCACTTCTCATACGAGGTGTGTTGTTTTACCTTCTTCGGCCGTAAGCCGTGCCTGAGCACGTGTTCGAGCACAATGAAGAAATGTTGCAATGGCATGTGATCGGAATCGAGCATACGACCATATTTCAAGGACGTTTCAATCAGCTCCTTGACGATTAGTTTCGAAATGTTAACGAGATTACTCCTCTCGATGATTACCGGATCTCGTGCTGCAAAAACAATTACGTGTCTGTTCTAACTCACACATTTGAACTTTCCCTGATCGTAATTTTTCCTCATTAATGCTTACAATAACGACTTCGACAAATGTCAGAGTTACTAGAATATTCTTAATCGTGAAAAGAGATGTTTGCAACAGCATAAAATATGAGTTAATGATTTCGTTTTTTTTTCAAAATAAATAAACAAATAAAGTGGTAACACTCAAAGCAAAGAGTTCCGCAACAGCGGTGTGAAGAAATGCGTTTCGCCCAAAGCGCCCACGCGAAAGCGTGACAGAAGAAAAGGAACGTTTTTTTCCGCGAACAAGAAAAGCAACAAGTAACAACAATATAATAATAACGCCTGTATATGTAGTTAACCTTCGTTGAATCAAACTCAGGAAAACGGAATATGCGAAATTCTGCTACAAGGAAATGGGTTGAGTGCAAGAACATCGAGTACAGACACAAGCTGGAGACGTGCTGCAATGGCGGTGGACTTGGCGGCATAATATCGCGAAGCTCTTGCTGTTGCTCGGAAAGCTGTTGTCGTTCGTGATGGTGATGGTGATCATGATGGTGATTAATACCACTGAGTGCGAGCGGCGGCGATGGCGACCGTTGCATCGAGTCCTGGAGCGAGAACTCGACGTCCTGGAGCTCCTTCAGGCATAGCCACTCTCCGTCCACCGACACGCGAAAATTGCACAGATATATCGTGTCCTGAGCACCAGCCATGTCTTCCTCCAGCATGACCCCGCCGTGATGTACACCACCGTGATCGCCCGGCGGCCGCAGTTTCAGGCCAGTCAGGGATTCCTGCCGCATAGAAGACGATTCCTCTATCGCGTCGCTCGCCCAATCGATTTCGGAGATTGTCCCGATTATTTTTCGTTCGCAGATTCTTCACACTTGCTTATAATATCAATATTTCTTCGATTATCGTTCGAGTTGGATTCTTCTCGTTGTTAAATTATTTTGTTCTTAATCAACAATCGTCAAGTTGTGCTTTCAATAAATCTTTCTTGGTCTATACGCGTCTGTGAGTCGAAGTATCTTCTTCTCGCTGCATCGATCAGCTGATGGAGAAATATGTCGCAATGGATGAGTCACCAAATAATATATCGCGGTCGAGCTCGTATTGTTGGCAACCAGATGACAATCTGCGTCCACTGTATTTATTCTCTACTGGTTTATCTCTTCTTCATGTTATTCTTCTTTTACCGTTGATATGTGGTATATTATTAACAAATAGATCTTGCCAGCAATTGTAACGAGAAATTAATTCGGTCAAGTAGCAGGTATCGAAGTAACGTCAAATAAAAATGTAGCTGAATCGAAGAAGACGATAGTCGCGCACTACTTGGACTACATTGTAGTTTTGCAGAGATTCGATCACTCGTTCGTAAAAACGACACGGAAAATCCTACGCACTTTTTGACAACAAGAAAACAACTTGTGAAATTTTATGCGATTGCGTCGAGTGTGGAAAATATCATGTCGAAAATAGCAAGAGCACCGGCGAAATGTGATATTGATTTTCCCGCTGACTCTGCCTCCATCTGCGAAAATCAATACCGGTGGCAGTGCCCGTGGCTGCAGAGTGCTGCCATCGTTTATCCGCTCTATCGATATAACAGTATACAAACTGCGCTCTTTTTTAGGTAACATGAATGCCATACAAAAAGATTTGTTTAATCATTAAAACTTTTATATACGAAGATAGGATAATAAAAAATACACCATTGTTTATTTCAAAATTTTATTTCAACGTTACAAAATCAAAGAAACTTAAAAATATTTACATAAAATTATCTCACATATAATTAGTAGTATAAAATTTTAATTAACACTGTGATTGTGCGTGCTGTAACGTTTATCGATTTTATTTATCACTCAAACGTAAGAAATTATTGCAGTCTTTTCCTTTATTTATCGCATTGCAAACGTTTCGCATTTACGCACATTTTTACACATTACACCAGAGCAATTAATCACGTGCGTACAAAAAAATGTTACGGAAAAAAAATTACATACGTCTCGCAGGATTTTTTGTGATACACGCAACAGACGACGATGCGCATATGAAGATCCGACAATGTGTAACGCACTATGTTATGTAGAAGATATCACTGTGTTCTCGAAATACATTTCTTTCTTATCACTCGAGATTACAACTGTCCATCGTAAATACCAGAGCAGTATTGAAACAGCTGCTGTTACGAGAAGTTTACTGTTCAAAATTATATTAAACTTTCCTAGTCCTAAATTTATAATAAAAAAAGCTCATGTGTATAAAACATTAATTCTAGTCCTTTTCGGCAAAATCGCATAATTAGTAGATCAAAGCTAATTGATTTCAATTAATCTCTGCGAGTGAAAAATTCTTCTGGATCAATGATAATGAGAAATTTTGCATTTTATACGTGCGATCTCACAACACATACACTATTCACATCCTACACAGACATAAAATCCATTAGACGTCTAATGGACGTCCGTAACTCCATGTGACGTCTAATGAACATCTAATGGAGGTGTGTATAGAGTATGTAGGATGGTCTCACATCTCGTTGTCAATCAAATTTAACAATATACTATTTTCGGATTTAACAATCGTATAATAAATTTTCATATACCGCACGAAGAAAATTGTTTTTTTCATTGATAAAACATAAGAGTCAATGATTTATGCAACTGGAGAATTAACTGGTAAATACATAATAATTGCATTAAGAATGATAATATTGCTTTTATATAAGAAAATAAAGTTTTACTAATATAATAATACGGCCAATAAGAACAATTTGCTAAGCTCGCTGAGTTTTTTGTCTCATCAACAAAATGTTTTGTTGGCACAGCAAAAATTTGTTTCCATGTATTTGTTTGTCAGTAACATATTATCCTGCTTCTATCAGAAGTTCTAACCGGCACGAAACGACAAAGAATATCAGCGACACGTGCGCGCACATCACGTTCCGCGCGCTGATTTCGCGCGCGCCAAAGCCGCGAAGCGCGTACTTTCGAAAAGCGCGCCGGATCGCGTGGCACAAGGCATGCATCCGTGTCGCTTTTGTTGTGTACTCACGTCTCGGCAGCCACCAGGCATCCAGCTTTCTCGGTCGGGACACGACGAGGTCCGGCCATTTATCCTCTCGTATCGAGTAGCTCGACGGCGAACGCGAGACACTCTTTTCATTTTCGTCGGACGCGAAACTACCGGTGAGCGACTTCTCGGACGGGGATATTGGCAAACCGTCGCTACTCTCTGCGGCCATGTTTACGTTTCTACTAGTAGTTTCCGCCGCCG
Organism: Pseudomyrmex gracilis; assembly: GCF_002006095.1. Lineage (NCBI taxonomy): Eukaryota > Metazoa > Arthropoda > Insecta > Hymenoptera > Formicidae > Pseudomyrmex > Pseudomyrmex gracilis. Next base: position 1,074,415 of record NW_018020609.1, read on the forward strand.
ACCTCTGTGGCGCATTCATTTACCGACGTGTTCGCTGTGATAAGCATATATCCGTATACTACTGACACGTACGTGTATCTCACAATCAGAAAACAAACTGCACGTCTAAAACACGCAAGAGTTTTTTAAAACTCTTTCTAGATTTATGCCAAGAGGACAATGTAAAAAGATTTATTTAGACATCTTTTCGAAATTAATATAACGTTAAATAATACTGAATTTATTGTTTTCTCAACGACTTATAAATGTTAGTACATGTGCAGAAATTAAAATATCTGTAATATTTTCTAAAATTCTTTAATATGGAAATGTTCTAAATCTTACTTTGTAACATATGAAACATATTTCAACATATAATATCTACAGACATGTAATAAAAGTTTTACTTTTTGGAACAACAATCTGAGGAAGCAACTACCTACACAGAACAAAAACTCCATTAGACATACATTAGACATCAAAAGCTCTATGCGATATCTAATAAATGTCTAATGGAGTTTTTGTTCTGTGTGGGTAGCAATGTTTCTTTTGAATCACACACGTAGTTGCAAAAATGATTTATTTAATAATAAAAATTAAAATTAATAAACATTTTAATAAAGATTTTTTACAACTGAGATTTTTTACAACTAATTCATTTCTAGGCAATCAGCTGACGTAATGACGTTAATATAAAGTCAGTTTTTGATCCGTTTCGACGTTAGTTTATGACGTAATATTAATGTAATGACGACGTGAGTTTGTTTCGTCAAAAATAACGTCAGATTAATGACGTTTCCTTACGTAAGGAAACGTCATTAATCTGACGTAAGGAAACGTCATTAATCTGACGTAACGTGACTAATGTGACATCCCACATAGCACGTAATATTACTGCAATTTCACAGTAATATTGTTTTTCTATTACAATATTGCACTCTAATATAATATAAATATTACCGTAATATAATATCACAATAATATTGAAATGTCTGCCGAAATGCATCACAGTAATAATATGTAAAAGAATATGTAAAAAAAATAATATGTAAAAAAACTAATGACACATCGTAAGAGAGAAATTAATTCGAGTGAAATCTAGAATTAATTTCTCCTCTTAAGGCAATGTGCCATTGATTTTTTTTTTTATATATTACCGTAATATTGCTGTGATGCATTTTGGTGGATATTTTAATATTACTGTGATATTACATTAACATTACGGTAATATTTCTACTATATTAGAGTGTAATATTGCAATGGAAAAACAATGTTAGTGTGATATTGCAGTAATATTACGTGCTATGTGAGATATAGATGTAATATATTGATAATATTATTATAATATTGTATTATAATATCTAATATTACTGGTTTATTGCAATTTTACTATAATATTTCCGTAATATTACGTGCGACGTGGGATCTTATATATAATATATAAATGTATACTCAAAAACAAATTTTTAACAACGTGTTATTTAAATAATGTCATTATGACGTCTTATTTACTTATTTCAACTGACGTCACTCCAAAGACCAATAGTTACATCATATATAACGTATACGTATGACGTATATATTGTATACGTATATACAGTATACGTATATACTGACGTCATTGTTATGACGTTCAAAATAACGTCAGATTTAGGTCATAATCACCAATTAATGATAAAAATCACGTATATTTACGTCATTACAATGTCAGTTGGTTGCTTAGGTTATAACGTGTTTCTATATGTGATCTACTTTTAATTAACTTAAGTAATTAAATTAAAAAGTAAGATATTATATATATATATATACATAGAATTACATTATAATTACTTATCTCAATTAAAATTTTTTATTTTATTAGATATATATTATATCTATATTTAATATATTCAGTATATACTAAAATAAGAAAATGGATAAAAGATTAATATTTTATATTCATTTCGTTTCTTTTTAATTTAATGAAATTATTTCTTATAATAAGAATATAATAGTAAGATATTGATTGAGTAAAATATACATGTTTATAAAAGTATTTGTATTAATTTTGTGTAAATATATTCTGATAAAAAAATAGCGCACAGAAACGTATTCAATGTATTTTGCATATCTCTTTTCATCTTATATAATATTAACGCTATCTTACTTTTATCTTACTTTTATGTTTCACTTTTCTGCCACTTAGGCGATAGTAGTGCTGTTAATCTTCATTACAGCATGAAAATATCGAGCAATCCATGGTCATACAGTCGAAGTATTTTACGTGTTGCCGTCTACGAGCGCCGCAATGTTCACGTATTATGCACATGAAAACATTTTACGAACCATGCAGAAAATGAAAAATTCTGATAGTTTATAGTAAAAGCCAGAATCACAACCACATTTGTATAAAAGTAGTTTGAGTCTTCGTGAAAATATTTATAATTGCAATTTAGCAATAACTAACAAATCACTAAAATTTTCATTAAATATATTGTACAATTTTATATCAAAAATGTAAAATTTTAATAATTTTAGATAGATGTAAGATAAAAATAAATATTCTGTGAGCAGTTTAAAAATCGTGTATAAGACAGATATAGGCATTACGTCTAGTTACATAAAAGATGTAACACATATACACACGCATATATACATATATATAAGTTTTAGGATGTTAGAGTTTTGTAAAAAAGTTTTGAGATAATCACATCTATATATTACGAAAGAATAATTAATTACCGCATCGCTTTCTCCTCGTTGAAGTGTTTTATCGCTCAAAGAATTAATATAAGTTCCATTTTTCTCTTTCTATATCGCGTATACAGATCTTGTTACTTATATTTCTTATAGTCAACGCCGAATGCAAGAGACTCTTTTTACAATACCACTATTTTAATTAATAAAGTATTTGTAATTTTATAAAATATTATTATTTTATTTATTTATTCTTCTATCTATCTTGTCATTACTTGGATATTTTGCACCTTTTGTAGCAAAATGTGTAAAGCTGATGTATGTGAATTTTAAACAGCATTAACATTTTCTCTGTACTTTACCTCTTATATTTCATGAATACATCTACATGCTTTTGTATGTATAGTTTTACTATTTTTAGCGATTCTCTTTTAGTTGAGTAATCTTCTTGAATTGTCTTTCCGCTAGAATTTTTCTTGATAAAATTACATCAATCTCCTTACAACAGGTTGTTTTATTTTCCGAAACATTCAAGTGTGAACGCCTTAGGGAATAGAGTGTGATAAAGTCTGCGCACGCATCGCGTATCTTTCGATGCCATCCCCTGCTGGGTTGAGTAACCCTCAAGCCACTGGATCAGTCGAAACTGGATCCTCCGCGCGTCATTCGACTTCCCTCTCTCCATTGAACGTCCGAGGATATCGGTCTATTGTTCAAATGACATTGCGTGCTGCGCTTCTGAATCCGATGGCGCGAAACACTTGTCTTTCAAGTATCATACCGAAGCGAGATTCGTAGGACAATGCGGAAGATTTGGCTTTGTAGACTTGCAAAGAACAGTTGTTCTGAGATTTATCCACGCGAATTTTAATTAACAAACGTTTAGAGTTAAAAAAAATAAATAAATAAATACATACATAAAACGAAGTTCGCGAGCGCGTTTGTCAAGATGTACGGGATGCTGTTGGAAAGTGTGCAATATTTTGTGCAGGTAAAGTGCAAGAGTAAATCGTAGAACTGATATCTATACTTTGGCTAACTGGGATACATTCTTATTTGTATTTGAAAAATGATTGAGTTTAAGTTAAAATTTTAGTTCTTCAGTTTTCTTCGCGGTAAGTAATTTCCGTTCGTACTTATTGTACTTATTGTACTTATTGTATTTTCGTTTAATGTGAACAATATAATTACGTAGAAATTAAATGTTTAGTTTGTTAACAAAAAGTTATTGGACTTTATTTTATTAATATAACAATTTTGCTTTTAATTAAGAGAAATGACTTGATAATAAGTAATTCGCGCAACTGTACAAAGTTGCGAACATTAGCGAATATGCAGCAGACATATTGACTTTCTAGAACTATTAAACTTCTCTTCTACATTACTAAAGTAATTTAAACGTCTCGCATCCTGCAAGACGTTTTGTTACGTTGAGGTGTCAACACAACAAAAGTGATACAGAAGTCAAAAGATTCTGCATATATACATATAATAGCATGATTTTAAAATTTGCATGTCCTAAGTTAGCACAAAATTAATGTTTAATTTATTATTGAAGTATTCTTCTAATCAAACAATCGTTTTTAAATTTTAAAATTGTTGAAAGTGCTTTTGTTTAACAATTTATGCAATTTATATTTATCTAAAATACATACAAATGTTTAAAACAGTATTTCTTACTTCTTTTCAATCTTTTCATCTTGATATATTTTCTTTTATTTCATGTAAAAAGAAAAAGAAAAAGACATACGATCAATTTCATTTTTATCTCTATTTTTAAAGGATATCTTTCAGCTGCGCATGTGCTTTTTATTCATTCACTTTTTCTTCAGCAGATAATTTTCTTTGTGAAATTTTTATGGAAAAAATAAAAATCTAATACTCTCTGTAACAACTCTCTTATAAATTTAATATAAAAAAACCAAATGCAAATTGATCGATTTAATCAATTGTTACATTAAAAAATAGAAAGATAACATGTATGCAGGAAATACTTTGTGTAAGAAGTCGAAGTAAATTGTAGATATATGGCATTAAAGTATTTGTCACTGACATAACATTATTGGCAAATGTCATCTAAAGAGATTAATTGCACGTTCGTTAGTAAACCCGTTTTAATGAACTGTGTATAACCAACGGCTATTTAGTTGGTAAGCTAAATCAAAATACGCTCGTATCACCATCAGCAATTTGCTTTACACTGTTGTAGAAGATAACGTAGAACAGCCAAATTAAAACTATTTATCAATCTATAGCACATCCAATTTCCCAGGAGAAAATGAAGATCATCGTACTACTTCTAACATGTTTTTCTTTTTAAAAATATCTTTTTTTTACTGCAATCATAATTAATTGCTAATAATCTACCTAAAGGATTCTAATGTTTAAATAATAGCTCATATGTACATAAAAAATAGAATGTAATAATTTAATGAAAATTTTGAACAAAAAAAATTTGAAGATTTATGTAAAAATAATTACAATTATAAGAATTATATGAATTACAAGAATTATAAAAAATATAAATATTTGTAAAATTCTTTTGTCTCTTGATTTTACAAATAGTTTTCATTTTGCAATAATTAGACCACATTTTCGCATCTGTTAAAATTTGAACATTTACGTGTACAATTACGATGTACACAAGGGTTTTATATTATCTATTAATTATGTTGAATTACAGTTTAACATGTTGGCAAAAGAGATAAAAGCGACATCGTCTCTCTCTTGTTTGACGTCACACTGTGAGAAAAAGTAATTAAATGAATGTGTTCCTCACTTTGTTTCGCTTACTTTCTTAGGTCATCCGAAATTGATCCGCGTACTTATATTGTGCGTCACGTATCCGTCGAAGGAAGTGCTTCGTAGATGTGTAATAAATGAAGTACTTGAATATGGATGGATGAGAACACTTCCTTTTAGTTCGACACCTTAATTGTACGGAGTGTAAAAATAGCATTAATTTATACCGACACGTAAAGAACTATTGATTTGTTTTAATAACATCTCTCTCAACATCTCCGTTTATTATTGCCGAGACAATTATTATACTCACATGTCTAAAATCTATATGTTTTTTTTTAAATATCTACAAATGTTTAAGGCGGAACGTTTCCATCTTGTAAATTTGCGTGTTCATTTGCGATATGACTCCCGAGAGCTTTTCTTATTAAGGATCACATATCCATTTTCGTGATCGTCTCCCATCCTAGTAAAAGAAACATTAATTGTCCCTCAGAGAAGGGACAATTGGCTTGATTATCCGAATCGATTTGCAATTGGTATATGGAACCTGTTGTCTGACACGTAATCCACAGATAGATATTTCTCTCTTTAACATGTAACACTTTATATTCAACATAAAACTACGCAATCTCTTTGCGTGGTATTATTTATCTTTATAATTTGCAATAAATTATAGCGGTTAAAAATTTATGTTTTACAGTTAGAATTTGGCGAGGAGATATGGCAACATATTCTGGAAAAATCTGAGAGCAAATATATGGTTTTTAATACGAGGCAAACATATCCGGATGAACTAATGACTAATTTAGCGTCAGCTCTTGCCGAATACACCGGTGATACTATAGAGAACGTTATGCGATTTTTCGGAAAGTGCTTCGTTCGATTTTTCAGTAATTTAGGGTAAGAAGAAAGCTTTTTTTTAGGGCAAAACGTCATCACAGAATGTATTATAATTTCAATTTTATACAAATTTATAATTTTATTTTGAATATTACTTGTGTTATCGAAAACAGATATATTAAATCTACGTTTGAGATATAAAATATGACGGTGTATTCATTCGTAATACGCGTAAATATTGATGTAAATATCTCAGTGCGTTATATCGACGGCGATACTTAATAAATAAGTGGTACACAAGCTATTTCAAATTCGTATATTTGAAAGTGTTAAGTTGTAAAACTGTTAAGTTAAATAGAAATATATTCTTCAAATATATTGGTTTACATTATTGTATATTATGTACCATATTATTACAGTCTTTTACATTGAGAATAAATTCTTTAACTTTTTTTACATAAATTCTTTCTATTCCATGGGGAAGTTCGAGTTAAACCTTTTTCGATATCTGAGCGCCTCATCTTTCTGTGTTAAATTACGCTCTTTTAATGAGAACAGAAAATCGAAGCGCAACATAAAAATTATAAGAGACAGAACTTAACACCGGTCAAATCTTATAGAATCAAACAGTTTAAATGTGCATTCAAAATACAACAAAAAATACTCCATATTAATACAGTCACAACACATATTTCTGTTATATCTAATTATTATATATAAACTCTCTGCATCCGGGAACATTTATGTTAATAAAAATTTACATTTTAACGCTCAGCTCTTTTGCTTCGTTAGATACGACTGCACTATTAAAGCAACCGGTCGTTACTTTTGCGATTTTTTACAAAGCGTTGACAATATTCACATGCAAATGAGGTTCACGTATCCAAAGATGAAGAGTCCCTCTATGTATATAACACACGTGGATCCTGAAGGAGTTGTTCTAGTTTACAGAAGCACCCGACAGGGTTTTACGCATTATCTAATGGGTGAGAATTAATTTTTGAAAGTTACAAATCAAATTATCTACAATTACCCACAACGACCTCGTTCTTTTGCAGGACAATTATTTCAAATAGCGAAAGACTTGTACAATACCGAATTGAATATCAGAGTGTTAGAGAGTTCAAACAATATTCCAGGATCTCGAAGCGTCATGGTGAAATTTCGTATTGATTTCGACAACCGCCAATACGTGAGTTGTTTTTTTCCGCGCTTGTATTTACTTAATCGATTAGAAGTTGTTACCCTAAAGAAGAGTTTTGTATTTTTATTTACGAAAATATAATATAATCTCCCGAAACTACATTTTTTTCAACTATTACATTTTGTTTTGGAAAATATCAGATCGCCAAGAGCAACGAAATGAAAACTCCACTGGGACGTGAATATCCACCGGTTTCCTGCACGTTTTTCTTGCGACTTTTTCCATTTGCTGTTGTAATGAACAAGGATATGAGAATCCTAGGAGCAGGTGATAAACTGCTCCAGGCGTGGGGCGGCACAACATCCATTTTAAATAAACCTGTTATAGAAGTATTTAAGCTAAGAAGACCCACAGGAATTTCGTTCACGTGGGGAAACGTAAGTAGCGCACTAAATTATCTAGAGAATAAAAGTGGTTGTTTACTCTCTCGGTAGATATTTCTTTAGAAATTTTAATTAAAGTTAATTCTCTGTAGAATACTTTGTGAAACGTTATAAGATGCATAAGATGCATATCATACATAAGTAAAACAGATGCAATTAGGTGACTTTGTGTTCCCAGCTGATGTATTTGCACTCGGTGATATTTGAATTAGAACTTATTAGAGCGAACGATCCCAATTTCTCGATTAATTCGAACGATATGCCGAGCACGAGTAGCGGTCTGGATAGGCGTGGAAGTCAAGGTGCGAGAAGTATCTTGCTAAAGGGCCAGATGCGATACATTGACGACATTAAAGCGATTATATTCCTTTGCAGTCCTCTGTGAGTTTTTGAATTTTGTAGTAATTAACAGACTTATATAATAATGAAATTCTTTTCGACAATATAGAATCAACAGCTTGGACGATCTTTTTCACATGGGACTGTATCTGAACGATCTGAATCCTCACGGCCTGAGCAAAGAATTAGTACTGAGAGGATGGCAACATTGCGGAAGGTGAGAATGCGTATTTTCACAATTTTACCCAAAAAACAATGTAAAAAGCATTTTGTCGCATCGAGAAAAATATTTTTAGCAACTGAACGTTTTTTACGTGCGTGCAATCTTCTATTTTTTGATGCGTAAGGTTGGAGATGATGTTCGAGAGGGCGGAACAAAGATCGGCCGAACTGGAGAACAGCTACGTGTTGCTGGACCGATGGAAATATAAAAGCGACGAGCTCTTATACTCTATGATTCCGCAAACGGTGGCTGATCGATTGCGAAGCGGAGCCAGTCCGCTGAGCACTTGCGAGGTTCGCAAACAGACCACAAAAATGTTAAAACGAATTTTAAAATATCTAATAGCTATTCGCTTTTTGAAAAACGTTCTATTTGCAGTCGTTCGAGTCGATAACCGTGCTCTTTTGCGAATTATGCGACTTCGATTACTCAACCATCGAGGGAGCGATGGATGTCGTCTTGTCGATGAACGCCGTTTTTTCATGCTTCGATACGCTGATGGATCAATTTAATGTGTACAAAGTAAAGAGATTAAAACATTTTATCGAAATTGAAGTAAACATATTTACACGTTTTCTTTGTTCTCAGTTTATTTCTATCACTCTGTTAAAAAAAAAAAAATAAAACAAATATCGCTCGAGATTTTAATTGTTGAATTTACGATTGTTTTAATAGGTGGAAACTGTCGGACGTGTGTACATGGCGGCGAGCGGAGCGCCAGATAAAAATGAGAACCACGCGCAGAACATTGCCGACGTTTCTCTGCAACTTATCGAGCACGTGCGATCTCTCAAACTTCCCTCCGGAATCGACATACGGATTCGTATAGGTAACCACGATGATTCATTCCGCGAGTGTAGTTTCTCCTCTTTTGGATGTTTCGGTAAAACATTTAGTCTTTTTTTTTATCCGACGATTCAGACATCGTATTCGAGTCTAATATTAAGAACACGAATTGTCAAGATGGCGGAATATCTTTTGGAATGTCGCAGGAATTCACTCGGGACCGGCTGTCGCCGGTGTGGTCGGTATCAAGGTACCGAGGTATTGTTTCTTCGGTGATACCGTTAATACAGCCTCTAGAATGCAAACTACCAGTCTGGTGCGCAGTTTTTCTTAAATATCTTTATTTTATTTATTTAAGTGTTTGTTATATTTGTCACTCTTGTATTTAATTACATTGTGCTTAGCCGGGAAAGGTGCATATATCATCCAACACGAAAGCATTGTTACCTAAACATCGCTATTGCACCGAATCACGTGGCATTGTGTGGGTAAAAGTGAGTATTGTGCAAATTGTTATTATACATCATCTACGTATGTGTTAAGTTTTATATTATTTATCGTGCGAAATAAAGGGAAAAGGAGACATGGAGACGTATTGGCTACAATCAGCGATAAACGACGAGAAGAAAAAAGAAAACAACTTGTCGAACGATGACAACGACGATGTGATAGTCACAAGGCCTTCTAGTCACTAGCATATAAAATTTTACTTAAATAAAATTTCACGTTTAGGTGTAACATAATAATATTAAAAAAAAAAAACGAGATTGTCTTGTATAGATAGAAAAAATTCATTTATCTATTTTTGATGTCATCTACATGTGTAAAACAAAGATCTATCATTTACTATTTAAGGTTTAATTGTTTCCGCAATATATACATGTGTATATCGTATATATATGTGATATATATAATATATATATATATATAACATTATCACTATTCTATAAAAAAAAACAATTATCACCCAAAAGAACTTTTTACATATCAATTTGAAGTGTACAATGACTGTTCTTTGTATCGATGTGCAATTTGATTGTTGATGTGATGTGTATGTACGTGAAGTTTCACCAAAATTCCAAATCGTTTGGTCGCGCGAGAAACAGAGAAAGTACTGTAAGACTTTCTTTCATTTTACATTGCGAATATTGACCGATATAGGGAACGACGTGCGTGCCTTAATTTTCAATTATTGTGTGCGAACGAAACATCATAAAGTCGCGCGGTTATACCATGTATAACCGCGCGCAATCGCGAAATGTTAAATTATGAATGTTTAGATGCGTGTTATTGAAGTATAAATAAATTAATATATCTTAATGTAATGCAACACCAAAAATTATGTAATTGTATACATGTCATTCAGAATGTGAACGCTTGATTGCTTACGTGCGATTCGCATTGACTGTTTTGTCTCATTGTCGAAGAAAAATAAATGTAAAATTAATTGAAATAAACACGTGTCAGTCTATATGAAACAGTTTGCATCAACAGTAGCAACCTTCCTGCGTGTTCTGCGCAATCCACGTGAGAAATCGATTCACTCTGCTGTAAACTCCGGGATATCCCGGCTTCGCGCACCCTTCTCCCCATGAGACAACTCCTATAAAACAGAAACATTTTTAGTTCCAAAACATTTTAGTTTGTGTGTTCCGCGTGAGAGTTCTGAGTCTTCATCAGAGTTTCCTTATATATCCAACAACTTCCGCGCACATGTTGTCTTACGATTAAATAAGTCTAATGAAACTTGAAGCTTACCGACTATCTGATGCACGTTATTGTTTTCCACGTGCAACGGGCCACCGCTATCTCCCTACAATAAAAGAACTTACATTGCACTTTGTTCTCTTAAATTGAGTTTTAAACTTTTTAACAAGAGATTTTGCGCGTTTTTCACAAAGTCAAGAAACGTAAAAAGAAATTGCGATTGAAAAATGGTTAAGTTATTAGAAACACAAAATTATAGAAAATATCACAACACGCAAAACATACTCTCAGTTACATGCAACTGTGAGCGTAATCTGTACAAAAATGTCTATAAATGTTTTTACGCAATTAAATAAGGATCGAGTCGTTTGTTGAATTAAAATTTCTTGCATACTTGACACGAATCTTTTCCGCCTTCCTCATAGCCGGCGCACAACATATTATCCGTTATTCTGCGTGACGGATATTTCGTTGCGCGGCATTCCGCGTTCGTCAGAATAGGTACGACAACTTCTTGCAAGGTGTGCGATACCATTCCACTTTCTTTAACTGCGCCCCATCCGGTCACTATGCCCTTTTCACCGGCAAACGTTTTCGCTAAAAAAAAAAAAAAATAACTAAATCGATAGGTGTCATAAGAACAAATTCATTTTGTTATCGGTTTCTCAAACTTGTGATATTAAAACCACATAACACCTAAAATTGACGATTAATTTGACATCTGATGTTTATACAAGTGGTATGTATCTTTTTAAATCATATTTTGACTATTTACTTCGGTCTGGAAGGCAAACAGGTCGCAGAGGTCCTTCGAACACAATACTGTTTTTTAATTTGACAAGCCCAATGTCGTTGTTGTAATTCGTAGTCGAGTAACCGCTGTGTTTGATCGTTCTTTCAACTCGGAATTCTTGCATTTTGGTTTCGTTGTTCACGCTCCAATCGTGCTCGAACACCCGAACACTCATTCGAGATATATCGAACCTAGTAAGAATGATTATGATTAACGAGGTATGTGTTCGTCTGATTTTTTTCTCGTCAATCAGAAATTATCAGCACGAACAAAATCACCTGTCGATGCAGTGAGCAGCAGTCATTACAAATCGCGAATTAATGATCGAGCCGCCGCAATAAAATTGCCCTTTGTACATCAACAGAGCCATCCACGGATACTGATTGACTTGAGTCTCGACTCCTCCGACAATGCGATTGTGTTTGTTCGTCAGACCGCAGGCTACAAATAATGTGGATTTTTATTATCTTATTACTTCTCTTTTTCCTCGCAATTATTTTAGATCGAGAGTGCAAATTGCATTTATACGTTTATATTTTAATTCTTCTTTTGTATAATATATGCTATAATTATTTACAAAAAAATCTCGATAAAATTTTACAAGATTCTAATCATTTTGATTTGCTTTATTGAGAAAATATAATTAAGTCGAGCATACTGCATTTTGAACATTTCTCTGGCTCAAGTGGTGCTTGAGACGCTGGCGGTCCCACCAGACCAGCCAACCATTCCCAAAATCCTTTGTCGTCATCTGTTCCACTTACGGTACCGTTTGAACTTTGCTTCTCCTTTGCGATAGTTGAATTCAACTGCACCTGTTATTTTTAACACATTTCTTTGAATACATGTAATTTACTTTCAACACACTTCTCTTTGCATTACTAGTTATACTTCAAAGAAAATATTTTCATTTGTTCTTCAATTTCACTAAAATAACGTGTCAGAGTCGTCACTCATTCGTATTCGTTAACACATAAACGACAATACCTCATTATCGGCGGCAACTGTCATCGCACACGCTAACAGCAGCGCTAAGTAACAGCGCAAAGCGAGCAACATATTATTTCTTGCACTTGCAAACATCTAAACACCAACGGCACCAGCAACACTGCAATGTTATGTCGCGCGTATTAAGCCGATCTGATCCACCGCACTTCCTGCCGAGGCGGCGTGTACTTTCACACAAGCCGCCGGTGACGGTGTCACTTCTTTATTTATACGGAATAGTGGACAGTCCGGGTAACTGAGAAGTGAAAATTTAGGCTAGCGGTATGCAAATATCTTTCGCGAGATATAAACGTCACGAGCGTATAAAAAAAAGGTCTAATAAAACTGTTACTGATCTCGCAAAAGATCGGCCGTATATCGCTCGAACGGATTCCTCTTCTCTCCGTCTTTCGTGATTTCTCTTCCTCGAGTGAAAAAAGAAGCAAAAGCAAATGTCCCAGATAAAATAGGCTTGTCAGAAATGTTATGTCGCAAGAAATTCAAGGAAAATTATACAGAAACGTTTGTTAATTTTTTTTCTGTAAATGCATTTTTATTTCCGTTGAAGTGCACACACAAATGCATCGATATAAAAACAATAAAAAGACGTACGAAGAAGAATTTTTACGATAAAACCAATTTTTTTTTATATTGAACGCATGAGATGAAATATTATCTGTCAACGATTTGTTTACATCTCTCATTTGTTCATCTATTCTATTGTATAGTGTTTACTAGACATTATTTACATTCAATATAATCTTACAGTATGTTCAATTTAAGTTCATCGGTTCGCGTTCGTCAATTTAGACAAAAACAAAAATAGTGATAAATAATCGAGAGATTATCACTGAGCTTTTGCAGTTCATATCTGAACATTTTATGAGTTTTTATGAGAAATTCGGAGAAACTAAGTGGAGAAGAATAGTATCGAAATATGAACTCTCCAATAAAAACGCTCTTTACTTTTTGTTTTGTCACTGTTTATTTTTTACCCTCAATGAACGAATGTGCCTGGTCATTGACTTCCGTCTCGCAGAGTTCATTTTTATCGCTCTAACGTAAACAACAACAGATCCACTCAGCGTAGTAGGAGGGATAAGGCACACTTTGAATGAATATACGCGTGGGCAGAGTGTATCTTCCCGTCGCGAGCAGTGATACTGCATATAATAGGTACTTCTGGAATCTCTCAGCGTACTCGAAAGTTTAATAACTTCCACGCGGCGAGACTCGCGCGTTCGCATTATGAAAAAAATTACACTCAAGCGGATCTCCGCTTTAACATCACGTGAAAGCGTCTGTGCGGATTCTCTTGTTCCTCCGATCTTTTGTCGGTGTCTTTGATGCGTGACTCTCTCAGTCTGACCCGCGGCTTATCGCAAGTCCGATTGTGTTGCTGAACAAACGAGATAAGATGCGACAGGGCCGGGAGATTGTACGCCACCTGTAACCCGTGACAGTAGGTCAAGGTATATAGGTAACGAGACCCACATGCGGGCGAGACGCATCGCCTTATTGTGTCGCAATGTGTGCCCAACTTTATCAGGAAGCCTTGACTTCTTTTTCTTTTGTGTATCTTCATGGTCAGATTGTATCCGCAAACGTAATCTTTTCCTCAGGGGCACTGATATTTTTTGTAAACGCAAATGATAATAGAAACTGATGATATCGTAATTTCTTCCAAGAAGAATTTAAGATCGCGAGACCGAGAGAAAGAGAAAGAGAGAGAGAGAGAGAGAGAAATAGAGACGCGAGAATCAAAACAAGTTATTTAAAAGCGCAACGAGTTGTAGGACGAGTTACGGCTCGAAAGTTCAATTGCGATTCGTCTTGAGAGTTTCGTGGTGAGAGTTTTGCGACGAAGAAACACAATGCTATTGTGTTGCTTCGTGCGGCTGCAATTTTGGCGTTTAATGAAGATTGCGAGCGGGCCCATAATTTGCAGTGAAAGTAAAATTACCTGTAACTTAATAAAACGGTGTTGATAAAGCGACACAATATATCTTGTTACCGCTCTGATGGAACGAGTACGAGTATTAAATGACGCGGAACAAATTCAAATTGTAATACGCCAAAAGTAAATATCGACATTTTTAATCAAAGACCTTCCTTCCTCGCGCGCAATCTTTTCCGATATGTTCAATCGTATAACGTTGCGCGCGCGCCAATGTGTGACCGAAAAACCTGAATAAATTGAACGTTTCATTAATTCGCAAACTCATCGCATCTTTACGATTATGGCGATTTAATGGCCCGAGAAAATCCATATAACTCATTTGCGCTAAATAATGTTTGTTCTGCCTCGATGAAATCGATGACAAGGGCAGAGTCACTACTGACCCGATTGAAATCGCAAACACATCATCTCGCCACAGAGCGTGCCGGATTTCAGGAATTTCTAAGAAACTTTAAACAAGACATATTTATGTTAATTACGTTTAAAAATCACTTACTAAAATCTCAACGTAGTGTTTATCTTTATCTTATTCCACGACACACACACGCAGATAAAAAAAGACAGATATAAAAAAGCCATCTCACTTCACATAGTGTAATCTATCTCGTTGCTATGTAATCACTTTTTTAATAAATCAATTATGCTGACACTACTTGCTGATTGATCTGCTTACGCGCGAAGAAAGTGTCCCGCGCTAAATTCGGCGGTGAAAACGAAGTTTGTAAGGCGCCGCGTCTTTTGCAAGAGATGCAACACACGTTCACACGTGTGTAACGAGTGAAATCTCTTGGCCAATTATACTTGTTTTGCGCGGATTATCAGCAATGACAACCCATCACCGTCTTCATCATCATTATCGTCGCTGCCGCCGCCACCACCGCCGCAACCGCCGCTGTCGTCGTCGTTACACCGCGACAATGAATCGCGGGGTGAGACGGGGAGCGCCGATGACATTCGCGCTGACGAAATTGACATTGATCCAGTCTCGATGGATCCCTGAAAGAAGGGGTCGCCGGCGCGCGAGGTGGAGGTGGACCGGATTGACATTAGAGCTTACTTTTTCTAAGTCGGATAACCGGATAACTCGAGACCGATTAACTGATTCTTTATTTTCTTACAAACTTACACAACCGATATATAAATATTGTAATATATAACATTATTTCTTACACATGTCATTAAACTCTTATAATTATATATTATTATATCCTCCTATATTTATATTCTTATCATACTTTCTAGTTAGTACACATTGTTTTATTATTCACGTGCTGATGTTTCTTTCCTCTCATTAACACGACGGCTTATACTCGTCTTAATTATTTCTTAACTTGAAGATTTATCTCAAAGTGTATGGTTTTTTATATTGAAAATAATAAAACTGATAAAAATCAAACAAAAATAAACAAAAAAGAAAAATAAAATTCTTTTTCATACAAAATATTGTATAATGTTATATATATTATTACTATTTATGCATATATATCATATATATACATATATATACATATATGTTAATATATATGTATAATAATAACGTTTATAACACCTATAATTATACTATGAACATGTGATATTTGTTATTAGCAAAATAGTTTATTACTATTTTATATGAATGCAAACACTAGGATGACACGAGATATTTACATAGTATACGTAAATATGCAAAAATAATTTAGTCCTGTAGAACACTGGACAGTACTGGCAATTCTACAATTTTTTTCGGTTTTATGAATATTCGAAGAAGTTTTGCTCTTGGCGTCGCTAAACTTAGAAAATTCAGAAGCTGGACTATTTAAATAATCCATTTTAATCATAAAATTGTTTTTATTCTACTAAGTATCTGTTATTTTATTTTTAGTTAAACAAATGTGTCAAACGTTGTTTTTTATACATCGAACTATAGCGTGTTTCCAATCCAACGTAAAGAGAAATGATTTAACCGATTATCCCTTTTCCCTAAAGTCGGACTTTGAACATCAAAAAGCAGCCGCGGTGGTCGGCAGTCGATTGCAACACACGCGGTCGCGCGCGATTATGTTTCTACCTCTCTTTTTCGTTGTAAACAGCGATGTCTGCGCAGGTGAGACAACGAGCGCATACACCGACAGGGTCATTTAAACGCTGTCACGTGTAACATCTTCCAATGCAAACGCACTACTCAAGGTTGACGATCCCCACCGTGGCACGCGGCTGGGCAACATCAGTAGTTATAATTTCCTATAAAACGGCTAAACGGTCGGGTGGTCTGTAGACTTTTCGCGCCACCGTCACGTGCACACGACAGATCCAAAATACGCGGCGGAATTGAATCGGTACTGCATCAATCATCTGAAATAAAACACACGTGCGGCATGGACGCGAAAACGAGGCGCGCACTTGCGATTATTGTGTGCTTGAGTAACATTTACTCATCGAGTGCGGTGAGTTAATTTATCATCAATGTAGAATAATCGTCGCACAGAAGTTAGAGAGACGAAATTGTATCATTTCAAAACTTGTGATCTTATTATATTTGGAACTAATTTGTACGCGCAAGTTAATATCGGGAATTATATAGCTTGAAAGTAAAGATACACGTTGTATTCCATATTTAGTCTCTTGACAAATACCAATAAATATGTTCAAAGTATTTTTTTTATAACATATTGCAGAAGTTGCCAAAATCTTATTTAAAAATAATAAAGTTTGCGCTATATATTTAACTTACATTGTTAAGAAAAACTTTGAAATTGAAATGCAAATTAACTAATCCGTGTAAATTGGCAAAATTTGATTGATTGTTGAATAAAAACACATTTTTATTCAAGGAATAAAATTATTCAACGAACTTGAATTTGATTTTTTGTAGTTTGGCGCGAATTTTCGACGAAACTTGCCCATCTTCACCTCTCAAGTGCATTACAATTTAACGAACGCCGATGTCACGATAGACAAAACGCCATATACAGACTTCGAAACATTTGGTTCCTCTTCCGAAAAACTGAACGTTTGTGATGACTGTGGTAAGTATTTGACATGATGTATATGAACTGAATGCACTTAATTATTTTCAGAAGTTAATGCACGCGATATAAAGATTAGAAGAAAATCACGGGTCGTACTGTAATTGTTTCACCAGCCAAATTATACCTGTTGCAAATCTTCTTCACTAGGAAAACGCATAATATTCGATGTATTGCAGTTTGCGGAGTTGCGAGACATTCGCGAATTGTTGGCGGTAATGTAACGAGCGTTCACGAGTATCCCTGGCTTGTGAGCATGTACAAGAGAGGCACGTTTTACTGCGCCGGTAGTGTAATAACGCGTAAACACGTCCTCACAGCAGCACATTGCTTGTCAGGGTAATTATCAGGCAATTACTACCGCAATTATAATTATATTCTAACATATTGATACTATCATAATTCATTCTCCTTCTTTTACGTAATTTTATTGAGAATTATTTTATTAATTACAAGCAATTTTTTCAGATTTGATATTAAAAGCATCACGCTTGTCTTAGTGGATGCGGACCATCCTAAGATAGGCAAGAGCGCTATAGTTCGAGGAATTCACTCAGTGACAATTCACGAAAACTACCAGGCTTATTCTTACGATAATGACATCGCGATCATACAGATGGATCAACCTGTGATCATAGGCGATGCTATACGAACGGCGTGTCTGCCCGAAGACAGTAAGCTAATTTGTATATGAGAGTCAGATATACAAGATTGAAAAGAATCGATGAAAAATCAAGTTATGTTGCAACTGAAATATGTTTAATTTTAAAAGAGAATCTTATCTCCTATATATTAGCGCATAGATTTGAATTTTAAAAACATTTTTTTCTCTACTTGTAGAAACAAGACCGCAAGTTCAACTTTCATAAAATATCTATTGCGAGACAACCGAAAAAAAAAGAACTGTTGATGTTAAAAGAAGACTTGAAATTACAGAAAACATCGATTACACGGGGGCAAACGCAACCATCGTTGGTTGGGGTCGTACTGGAGAGCACAAACCTTTGAGTGACGAGTTGCGTAGAGTCAACGTGCCGATTTTGTCAATGGAGGAATGCGCTCTAGCGGGATATGCGAAAGATCGCATTACCGAAAACATGTTCTGCTCTGGCTTTCTTCAAGGGGAATTCGATGCTTGTTTCGTAAGTTGAACGAACTGATCCCTAAAAGGGACATACTAATTCTTGATGAGTAATAACACATTTATTTTAAAAATATTCTGATATTATATTCTTGTAATTTTCATATATAATATATGCAATATATATTTTTATTTGTATTTTTATTTCAAGGGTGACAGCGGCGGCCCGCTTTTAGTTAAAGGTGTACATGGACAACTCGACGTAATAGGTACGCGATTGTTTCGATTGCGTTTATCAGACCTGAGACTTGTTAAAAAATTTTGCTTTAACTAATAATGTACGTAATGTATAATTTTAGGTCTGGTCTCTTTCGGTCGTGGCTGCGCTCGTCCATCATTCCCGGGAATATACACAAAATTGACTAATTATATTGACTGGTTCAAGGATCACCTGCACGGCGAGTGCGTCTGTCATCGGCCGCATCAGCGAGTGAATTAAAGACACGTTGTAAATTAAATTTTGTAAATAGATTAAACGCGCGCGCGAGCGCGCGCACTCCGTACTACTTACAGACGAAATAGCAAATGATTAGATTAGCGTTGCAATATTTATTATTTTGTTTCATCGCTAAGCTGACAAAAAAATTATTTATGAAATTCTTCTGTTTCGGATTCTATTTAAGTAGCTGTTACATGACTATGTCACACGCACGCACATGCAAGCGTGCGTGTGCGTTTGCAAAATTCAGAAAAAATTGTTATCAACTATTTTCTGTAATTATGCATATGTATTATTTCGCGCAATAAGTATTGCGATAAAAGGCGCAATCACGTTACGGTCGGAGAAATGTTACTTGCTTTTTTGAGTGTACTCTTACTTGATACTGTGCAACATTGGGAAAGTCCCATGCTCTTAATATCACATAAACCAGTCCCATCAATCACGTGACTTTTGAACAAGGTTGCAAGTAGTCCGTTATATATCAATTGAACTTAAACTGAGTGACGTTGAGAGCCACAAAGTTGCGTCACGACATTCAAACTATTGAATACGTGTCTAGTCCAGTGTATCGTAAGGAATATATTAAAATATTTATAATGTTATATAATTGTACTATATAATCGTATAAACATCTCTTGTTCAATAAGAATTGAATAAAATAAACTATTGTTTTATAGTAAAGAAAAAGACACAGCCACATGTTTAATTTGTAAAAACACACACAAACTAATTTATAAAATCATTCATATAATAAACTCTCTTATTTATTTAGTATATTTCAGACCTATGTATTATTTAATAGTTAGTAAATGTTGCTTAAGCAATTATGAAGTTAATTTATGTATTAAAAATAAAGTCACCGCTGTTTCTTTTCTAATACAAATAAAGTTTTCGTTTTACCAAGACAATGTTAAAGAATACATAATATAATAAATAAATATGCAAAAATATTTTATTTTGACATAAACAGCATAATAAACTCAAATAATTTTTGACTTTTATAATTAATTTTGGTCAAACTACACAGAAAAAAAAAGATTTGTTAGAAGCAAGAAATTAGTTATTATATGGAAAAAAACAAAAACAGTTATTTATAAGTAATTTTTTATATATATTCAAACTAAATATATTATTTATTTATACGTCATTCTTTACATATGTTTAAACTAAAGTTTTATCTTGATTTGAGAGTAATTTTTGAGTAGAAAGTTCTTGTTGATATCAATTGAGTCTTTACTTCGAATTGTTTACAATGTTGCGTGTCTCTCAATAATGTTATTTGCTGTCTCTTCAATTTGATATTCTCTCGCAGAGATTAATATGTTCCTGGAAGATGTTACGCGTTTATTAAATACACGCAATGTATTTCCTCTCTGAACCGGTTTTATTGTTATCTACCCTCGCTTGTGGCAAAGAATTTACAAATAGCATTACAGACAGAGGCGTACGATTAATGCCTTTTTCACATAAAGTTGTAATTTTCATTGTTGAACTATTGGTGGGGTATGTTAATGATGCAACTTCATGCGTAAAAGCATAAATATTTTTACTTGCGCAGAGATGTCAGTAATCGCTTCTTCGAAAAAGGACGGAGCTTCCTATCATCAGCGGTTTCTTCCGTCTCGTGAAGGAAAGGTTTTAAATGCTTGTTTGTTACTCTGAATGTCGCTGCATGATTCACATCCGAAATGCCATTTGCGTCATAAGGGAGCTATATACATTCTGCTCTTCTTTACATATATAAACCGGTGCGGTGATATCCTAACGCATTATCGTAGTTGCTCTTCGCTGTGATACGAAAAAATCTCTTACAGAAGTTACTTATCATGGTGAATCCAAAACTGTACGCTTCATCCGACAATTTGCAAACACATAACGTGGAATCGGTCATAGAAGAATTCGCTGACGATCTCATGAAAATGTCAGGAAAATGTATGGACATTGGTTGTGGTCCGGGAAACTCGACAAAGGATTTACTCTTACCGGCTCTTCATTCGAATGCAACGGTGATCGGTAAGCACTGAATATAAAAATACAACAACCCCCATAAACCCCGATAAACATTTTTTATTAATTGTGATCGTTGATCATACACTGTACAGGTACTGATATTTCTGAGTCCATGATCAAGTATGCCAACAGAAATTATAGTGATAGAAGAAGACTTAAATTTGAAGTATTGGACATACAAACCAAATATTTACCTAAAAAATATGTTTCCGAATTTCATCACATTTTTTCATTTCACGCTTTGCACTGGTGCACCGACATTGAGTAAGTAAATATACGATAATTGTAGATAAGAGTAAACATTCATAAACCTTAGTAGTATTTCAAATTATCAATATTTTTCTTTATGTTATATTTAAAAAATATTAACTCTATCTTAACAGACAAGCGTTCAAAAATATTTATCGTATGCTCCGACCTGGGGGAAGTATGCTTACACTTATAATAGCGTCTCATGACGTAGCTGATACTTTTCAAACATTGGCTGAAGATATTCGTTTTGCACCATATTTGAAGGTAAACATTAAGTTGATTAAATATATATATATATATATATATATATATATATATATATATATATATATATATATATATATATATATAATATGTTACTTTTAATAATATGTTACTTTCCCTTTCTCTTTTTTTTTTTAAATTATAACTTTGCAAATATTATAACTTCTATTCTCTTCCACAGAATTTGAAACATACATATCCATTTAATAATGTACCTCATTCTCAGAAAAGAGTAAAGACTTTATTAAAAAATATCGGATTCGAGATTTGCCATTGCAGTCTCCGGGAGGGATCTTCCATAAATCACGACAAATTTATAAGTAAGTGTTGCAAAATATAAAAAACTTGAATTGAATTCCTCACTCATTGCGAGAGATGAATTACAATTTCTTATATAAATCGCCTTAGAGAGTGTTTATCTTTTTTTCTTTCAAATTATTTTATTTGTAAATTTGATTTTCATTATAATTGATTTTTCTGTAACAGAGTCGATGATATCCATGTGCTCATCAATAGATAAAATGACAGCGGATCAAAAAGAACAATTTAAAAGTAGTTTTGAACGCGAATATATAAGTAGAAAAATTATTTATACATTGAGAAATAATGATAAAGAACAAACATATATATTAGATATATACAGTATGCTAATAATTTATGCAGTAAAAGGCAGAAAAAACATGATAACTAACTAAACAAATAGATAAAATTTAGAGTAAAGTATTGCGTGACTAAAATGCGGGAGATATGTGCGTATTTTCTTACTAATCGACTTACTTATCAATTCACTAATTTTGTATTTACCGCCTTGAATATCATCACAATTATGGAAGTTGATAGTTTATGGAACCCATCTTTGTATATATATATTAGAAGTACAAGTGTACAGCACTTTATAACAAACTCAACAATGTGATGCAAAATTACAATACGCATTTTCCAAAACTCAATTTCTCATGACATCTATATATAAAGGAGAGCGAAGTTAGTAGACTCATTATTTAATTTTAAATTTTTATAGATAAATAAAAGACACGCTTATTAAAAAAATAAATCCTATACTAGTATAAGATATACTTATTATATACATACATATATAAAACTAATTCGTTTACTATAAATATGATAACTAAATATAAATAATTATATTAATGATAATAATTAATATTAAAATAATTTTTTACTTCGTGTCAAGTGTGTCAAATTGTCCCAGGATAGGATATACAAATAATATAATGCAAGTAGACTACATGTATTAAGAATAATATATTTAAAGATATTTTGTAATATATTTGTATGTGCGTTTTTACAAAACTAGAAATATTGAAGATAAATCTTTCATGTTTGGATATAAAAACAAAATTTTAATAAAAAAACAAAAATAACTTGTTAAGTAAATAAAAACTTAGTTTTATAAAGTAATAAGATAAGAGAGATAGATTAGATAAGATAAGAGAGATATAATGTTATACATAGGTATATTTTGATATCAATACTATAGAATAACAATATTCTGTTATAAGTACTCAAATATTCTTTATGTCATTTGTTTTTAATGTTCTTCAGTATATTATTATTTTATATTCTAT
>NW_018020609.1:1097753-1175973 GCF_002006095.1 Pseudomyrmex gracilis
ATATTTATATATTTATATTTATATATTTATTTATATTTATTATTCTAATTTAATACCATGTAATTAAATACCATGTCCGCTGAAAATGATATGATTTTGAAAAATAAAGTCGAAATGCACTAGACATTTTTATTTAAATAGTTTCCCCACTCCTACGAAGTACCACGAGTGCTTGATGTGCGCATCAAAACTACAAAGTATATTGGTCGACTTCGGATGCGATCAAAGTCTCACTACAAATGTTTTGAAGCATCGCTCCATCTTTATTCTATATGTAACAAGGAATAAAGATAGATACTGTTTCGAAACATTTGTAGGAGACTTTTACCGTACCTTTTATGATATTCCTGTCAGTTCGTAACAAGCAGCACGTGAAGAAATATATTTTGTGGCATGTCGCAAGTCTGTGTACTTATATTTGTGAATATTAGTGATATTTCTAATTGGATAACAAATTATCTTGTTTTGCGCAGATGATAAGTCAAAAAAAAAAAAAACAGTTCTTTCTGACGACAGTTTTAAAACAACAGCCGAAACGTTCTAAGTCCAAATTGATTTTTGTTTATTTTGCCACCTCGTCCGAAGTTCGTATATTTGTCTGTTATCTTTTATGTTTTCTAGTATATACATTTAATTAGACGTTATAATTACATATATGTAATATTCAAAATTATATTAATTATTTCTGTAAGTACAAGTAATTAAAGCTTTGAAGTTGCAAATAAATTTGATTATTGCAAATGTGATAATCAGATATGTTATTATAATTTTAATATGTTAAAAATAGTTTTTAAAAATGCTTTTTTATACACACTTATCTCTTTATGTTTCTTATGTTAATAAATATTAGTTTAATACACACATATGATACTTTCCTTACAATAAATACTTTTTAAAGTAAAAATTTTTTTCGAATTGAAAAAAGCGATCTTTGGAAATTTATTCTAACAAAGGAATATGTTCCATATTGAATTCCGAGCAGTCACTTCGATTTTGTATAGAAAATAGATATTTTCGCAAGATGTTTCTTTCACAAACATATATGACCTACTAGCTTGTGTTCATATACACATATATAAGAGTTTACCTAACTACCTTGAGTAAGGTAGTTTTGCCTGTGTAGGGTATACAAAAGCGAAATAACGGCTCGGCGATTTATGTACCTGTGTGTTCCATGTTTTCGAATTTTGAAAACTCGTTTTAACGACCTATTTTAGACTTACACACACGAAGTGTAAAAAGAACACAAAATTGAACGTTTAACCCGAAAAAGTAAACTCTCTAATCTGCGTACTTTTTTGCACAACAGTATAAAAGTAGTATGTCTTCTTTGTTGAAAGTTTTTTACTGAAGTTACTAATCAGAAAGTATTTGGTCGACAAATAATTTATATTGCATCATATTTATTATCAACAGGTTCTTCAGCATAATTTATGTTACAAACCGTAAGAATTCACTTTTTCTCACAACAACTCTACAAAATTTTAGAATTTTATAACTTCTATTATATAGAATGCACAAGCACAGCAAATTTCACGATTAAGACAAATATATAAAACAGACACACATCAGTTTTATCAAAATTACAATGGATCCGGAAAAGTACGTTGTACATAACGTAGTACAATCCACTATAACACAATCCATTATAAAAATATGTGAACAAGAAATGCCCAATAACATTTTTTCTGGAAAATGTATGCATGTTGGTTGCGGTCCGGGTAACACAACAATGTCGTTGCTCTTGCCAAATCTTCATCCACATGCGACATTGATAGGTAATTAAAACAAACTCGACATATTATTAAATCTGATCAGCTAAATACTGATGTAATCGCTAATCATGTTTAATATTCATTGTTTAATAATCATCGTTGTGATTGTACTATTCAGGTACAGATATTGACGAGGACATGATCGAATTTGCGAACAAAAACTACCGCGTTGAAAGACATTTGACATTCGAAGTGATGGACATACAAACAAAACGATTACCTGACAAATATGTTTGTGAATTTAATCACATCTTTTCATTTAACACTTTACAATGGTGCACTGACATTCAGTAAGAAAAATTTTTAAAACAAAATATGGACTGCAATTACATAGTATGAGAAATTCATACTAGTTGACTATACAATATATTAATAATTATATGATATATCATTAATACAGACAAGCGTTTGTGAATATTTATCACATGCTTCGAAGCAATGGGAGTGCATTGTTTTATTTTGAAATAAAGAGTGATGTTCCTTCAATTCTCGAAACTTTGGCGACTGATAACCGCTTTGCACCATATAGTCAGGTCATCATAAGCATTCTTATTATGATATTTATCTTGCAAAAAGTGTCGTCTAGAAATGATTAAGAATATTTTATTTTTATGCAGGAACTGAGCGATGTTTATCTATACAGCAAACCTGTGAGTTTTTTTGCATTAGGAATAACAAAATTCCTTGCAAGTATAGGATTTTCGATTGATACTTACAATGTAGAAGGTTTTACAATTTACGGTTATGAGCATTTTGAATCAGTTCTTGGTATATATTTATATGCAAATAAATATTTTAAATTTTATGCTATATGATTAGTATTTTCATAATGTAAATTTTCTTCACACACGCTATTTCTAAATTAAAATTTATTTCTTTTTTATAGCTACTACTCTTTCGTCCATGAGTCCGCTAATACATAAACTACCGATTCATTTAAGGGAAAAATTCAGAAATCAGTTTGCTTCCAACTTTAAAAAAAAGTATGTACATTCCAGTAAAAAAAACTCGTTGAAAAACAATATAAATACCACAATACTAATAGTGCATGTATTTAAATTGCCACAATTACGTTACAAATTTCTACTGACTTCCAATGAAATTCCACCGAATGCATTGGTTTCCAATATTTCATTGAACGAAGCACACCAAGAGAACGTACATAGTGTAATAGAAATGTATGCAAAGGTGTTGCGATATATGACTGGAAAATGTATGAACATTAGTTGTGGTCTCGGTGACGTAACAAATTTACTTGTATCAGCTCTTGATCCAAATGCGACACTGATAGGTAAGCAAGTAACCAAACAATTTGTATAATACACACTAATAAGTTGCTAAGTATTATTTAATATTAAACATTATTGATTGTTTAATATTATATGTTAATGTTCAGGTATAGATACTAGCAAGTCCGTAATCGAATGTGCGAGACAACTTAATAAAAATGAAAGATTAACATTCGAAGTGTTAAACATAGAAACCAAAGTTTTACCTGAAAAATATGTTTCTCAATTTGAGCACATTTTTTCATTTTGTGCTTTACAACAGTGCAAAGATATTCGGTAAGAAAAAGTCTTAAAAAGAAAGATATATTACAATATATGTGTAGAGTACTATTATATATATATAGAATATACTATATATACGTATTATTATATAGAATATATAGTATAGTATATACAATATAGATATATACAATTATAGATTACACACACTGTTTTGTTTTGATAAAATGTTCTTATTTCTCCATCTTTTTTCTTTTTTTCTTCTTGATTATTAGAAAATATAATAGTCTAATTTACTATTTTAAAAATTAAAAATTCTCATGTTTTGTTAGAAAAACACATTTTATACACATATGTATATATGTATGTATATGTACATATAGTATTAACATATATTTTATTTATTTATTTATACGCATACTAAATGTATATTATATTTAACTATTTTTTTATTTGCTCATACTCTCATATTATATATATTATTTTTATTTGAAACAATTATCTTTATTTAAGACAAGCATTTGTGAATATTCATCGCATGCTCCGACCGGGTGGATTTGCAGTTTTGTGGATTAAAACAGAGAGTGATATTTCTGAAATTCTTCAAACTTTAGTAAATGATGAACGCTTTGAAAACCACATTACAATGGTAAACATTATTATTGTAATGCTATGCCCCAATCGTCTGAAAAAAATTGTTCAGTATTATTTTATTTTAATATAGGACAAGACAAAACTTTTACGTATGTACGACATCAACTTTTCACTTAAGAGAGATACAATAAACATACTTAAAGATATCGGTTTTCTTATTCGTCACAGCTCTTTCAAAGTAGAATATTGCAGATCTAAATATTTTTATGAATATTTAGGTACGTAAATATATGCTATTATATATGTATATTACACGACATATTAACTTCTGTAAAATATGATTATCATTTTTCTAATTTCTTCACATGCAGCTATTAGTAAAATATAAATTATTAATTTTCAATAGATTTCTTTATCAATAACATCTTAACACCAATGATAAGTAATATGCCGCCTGAAAAAAAAGAAGAATTCAAAGAAGCCTTTAGAAATGAAATTATAAAGAGAAGTGTGGATCCCAATTTAAAAATAGGTATAAATAAGTTACTTCTAAAGAATGTGTGCAAAGGAGACACATCAACAATGATATTTGCAGACAAAAGAACAATATGATGAAAGTGTAAAAGTACACATACACATTATATGAGATCGAGCATTCTTGAGTAATGATACAAAATATATATGTATAATTTTTTAATACTATAGTAAAATATAGCATAAGACACAATGTACAAATATACGAGCAGTATATTACTACTACTTAGTATTTATTATTATAATGTATAAAATGACAAAACGTTTTATTTGCGTGTGTACAAATGTTTTATTATATAACCATATGTGAAACAAAGAAACGTAAATAATAGAAATATTTGATAATAAGCAACAATGACAAATATGTACACTCAACGTTTTATCCACACAATTACTTCAGAAGCATGTATACATATACAGATAACCCTCGTATAAGTGATACTTGAACAACGCGGCTTATAAATTGTAATAAAATAGAGTCCAATTTCGTTTTTTCAAAATGCGCGTTTATGCGTCGAATAAGGCGATTTGTATAACGCGGCATTTCTGTGAGAGTTACCTGTAATTCTCTTGCTTTTAATGTAACTTTACATTTTACTTTTACTACAAGATAATTTCGAAATTATTATATGGTAAAATTTGTGCATCAATAAATCATAAATATATCATACAAGACACTTGTATAATAATTTCTATTAATACATCATAAATACATTTCTAAAACAAGAAATCAAAAAGTCCCGCCTAATTACAGAGTACAATGAGTGTTTGATGTGCGCATAAAAACTAGGAAGTATAACGTTCGATTTTGTGATAGTATCGTCAGTTTGTAACAAGCATGTGAAGAAACATACATATGACATGTCGTAAGTCTGTAATATGTATTTATATATACATATGTGATAACTATCAGTGACATTATTTTAAATAGATAAAAAATTATCTTATTTGAGTAAATGATAAAATAGAAGAAGATAGTTCTCTTACGACAGCTTTACAACCAACAGCCGAAACGTTTTCAAACCACAAATCTTATACTTTTATTGTCGCGATCCTACTTCAGGCAAAGTTCATATTCGTTCGGTAATACATATTTTTTCGTTTTTTTTTGGCATATTTACTTTGCTAGACATCACAATTAGATGTATAAGAGAAATCGAAACTATACTTCATATTACTTTAAGTGTACAATGTAACCAAATCGTTAAAGTTGCAAACGACTGTGATTATTAGATAATGTGATGATTAGATGTATATATTATTATATACAATTCTATCTATAATAATAAAATATATTTATAATAATAAGATATATGTCAAAAATATTTTGAAAAAGTATTTTTTTACATATATTCATCTCTTTTTATGTCTCTTATGTTAACATATATTATTATTTGTGAATTCCAGTTTAAAATTCCATACATTTTATACTTCTCTCTCTACAATTGATATTTTTTTAATGGAAAGTCTTTTTTTCGGATAAAATCAAGATGATTTTTGAGAATTTTATATAACAGAGACATACTATATACTTCATTTAACATACACAAGTAAGTATATCGCCGTCATTTTGATCATTTTTCGACCAAAAAATAGATGTTTTAACGTGAAAATAGATGTTTTTTTTTACAAATACATATAACGTATTCCGGTTATGTACATATGTATATATAGATATATATAAGAATTCTGTTTGAATAGGGTAGTTTGTTTGTGTAGGGTCGGTATTCAAAAGTAAAATAACGTCGACAGTTCGCATACCTGTGCGTCCGGCATAGTCCGTTTTCGCTCCAAACCCGGCTACACATAAGAGGTTGTAACTATCGTACTTTTTTTTTATTTTTGAAAATTCGCTTCAAAAACATTTTCTAGATATTTTACAGATACAGAAAAATGTAAAAAAATAAGTTTTGTTTTATTTTGCCTCGAAAAAGGAGATACTCCTCTTAATTTACATACATTTTTATATTATGAAATCTTCTCTAATGTTAAAATTACTAATCAAAATTTATTCGATCGGCAAATAATCCACTATATCTCATAGAATACAGTATTCATTATATACTGTATTATTTATTATAGAGTATACAAGGTTTTTAGTATGATTCATATTCATCATGTCTTGTAACAAACCACTGTTTCCCGCAATAAAATTCTAAATATATGTATATACAGCTTTATATCTTTCAGTGTAAAACGCTGAAACCGCAAGTTTCACGAGGAAGTTAAAGATAAAAACTATTTATTTCCTACAACAATTATATTAAAATAAACAATTATATTAAAATGGATCCGCAAGAATATCTTAACCGAAGCATTACACAAAGAAACAATATAAAAAATTTAATAAGTGAGTTTAAGAACGAGTTAAAAGTTAAGTCTGGAAAATGTATGGACGTTGGTTGTGGTCCTGGTAACTCAACATTCGAATTACTCTTACCAGCTTTACATCCGAATGCGACACTGATAGGTAAGCATCTCAACAAGCATTTACATACTACGAAATTGTTAAGTACTGTTCAATGATCAAACATCATTGTGATTGTATATCATGCAGGTATAGATATTAGCGAGGCCATGATCGAATTTGCAAACAAAAACTACCGTAAAAGTGAAAGATTGTCATTTGAAGTGATGAACATACAAACAAGAGATTTAGATGAAAAATATATTAATGCGTTTGATCACATTTTTTCATTTCACGCTTTACACTGGTGCTCGGATTTTAGGTAAGGGAGCTTTTTAATTATGAATATAAAAAGTGTATATTTATAAAAAGTCGTTCTTGATTTAACTTCTCGAGTTTGAGCAATTCTAGTAAATCTGTTTTCTTAACTCTTAATTAAAATCGAAAGTAGCTGAGTCGAAAGAGACTCTATTGTAGATAAATACTCGATATTTTCAAAAATTTTTATGTTTTATTAGAAGAATATTTTTCATATGTACATAATATGTATTTATTTGTAATTGTAGTTATTTATTTATACGCATACACATATTATTATTACACTCTTTATTTAAAACAGACAAGCGTTAAGAAATATCTATCACATGCTCCGACTTGGTGGAACTGCACTTTTGTGGTTTAAAATAGAGAGTGATCTCGCTGAAATTGTCGAAACTTTGACGAATAATCAGTTCTGGGCACCATATGAACTGGTAAATATCAGTAATTTGATGCTTATCTTGCAATCGACCGAAAATTGCTATGTTGGAGAAATAATTAATTATTGTTTTATTTTTATGCAGAAAATCGAAAACCTTTTTCGATTTGACACAACATTTGTATTAAGAACAGAAACAAAAGATTTCCTTGAGAGTATCGGATTTCGTATTAATATATATCGTCACCAGACAGAATATTGCACAACCAAATGGTGGGAAAACCGTTTATGTATGTATACATAATCTTCGAAAATATATACATATGTATATAAACTGTTTGAATTCTACGCATTGTGATCATGTTAGGAATTATATACCTATAAGTACATTAATTTCTTTGCACACGCATCTATTTATAATTTATTATTTTCTGGCAGCTGATTTGATCGACTGTAACATAAAACCATTGATAAAAAACTTGCCGCATCACCTACAAATGGAATTTAAGGAAAAACTTACAGAGGAAGTTATGAAAAATAGTATTGACCCTACCGTATCAGATTCGTATCGAAAGAATGTGATCGTGGGAGACTCAGCACTACTGTTTGTGGAAAAATGTGGTGAAAGTATAATAGAATAACGTATACAATACATTAGAATGGCCATTTTCGCGTAATGTGACAAAAAATATATACGATTGTTTTAATACTATAACAAACTACGCACACGCGACGTGCAGATATTTAGCAATATTAGTAACATAGTAATTAGTACTATAATATAGAAAATTGTCTTTTCTATATTAGCGCGTTAAATTTATTCGTACAAATGTTTTATTGTATGACTACATAAACAACAAAAAGAAATGACGATAATATCTCTATAATAAACACCAAAGATAAATCATCAATGATGTTTTAAGAAATCTAAAATGTGTCTTTAATATATTTTACGTGCATTAAGTTGTTCGATTTGTCAAATGAGTAAGATAGAAATATATGTAATATTTACGTTCACGTGTAAAATTGGGTCAGAGCAGTTTCGAAGACGTTTTGCTTTCAACGGAGAAATGTGGGTTAGTGAAAATTCTCGAATCGTTACCGGTTTCATGATATTTTTTCTAAATTAAAAGATACATTAAATAATATTTTTAATAGAAAAAATAAGAATTTTCTATTATCTAAACTTTTCATACTTTTTCGAGTTACTTCACATGTAACAAATAGCACGCATTATCTTTTCTTTTAATAGAAAATATATCTTTCTTCTCTCTCTCTCTTTTCTTAGTCATAATATTGTGTGTGTGTGGGTGCTGTCAAAAGAAAATTAATATTATAAACGCACGTTAGGAAAGCGTGTCTTAAATTTTGCGAATGAGAAGCAGACAAATTGCAAGAGTAAAAGTAGCACAATGTGCACATTGTAACAAAACGAGGTTTTTACCAGTTCCACACTCGGTGTTCTAAAGGAAGGTTGCCGATAATTCAACTGGTAGTTTTTTCTGAAATGTTGATAGTACGATAAGTGCCCTCTGATTTACGAAAAACAACGGTGATGAATTTTTCTGTTTCCGTAAAGTGATTTAGCACATTTAATTCACATATTTCGACTGTGACCACGCTTGTTTCTACTGGAGATTCTTAACAAAAAAACGAAGTGTGTACTCTTACACGCATAATGTACAGAATACTAATTTGTTCCTCTAAATGGATTGTACGTTAAATCAACTGGTCAGGTTTCACATAGGATTTCACACACATAACACGTGTTTTCGACGTTCTTAATTGTAAATCAAAGGCCACCAGTGAACATGGATAATATTTATTATGAGTAGATCATTCTCGATGAAGATTAACTCTTTTTTTTCCTTTCCACTTTATTCTTATATCACATGTACACACACATATTATAATTTCAAATATTTTATCTTAAAACGTGTATATCTACATCTATTATATAATCACTATATTTCCACAGAAATTTTCAACGTTGTACAAAGTTTCAAAAAGTGATCACAAATAGATGACCGAAACATTTTGAGAACAATTATTGTGAGGTTATTTTACATTTAGATGCTCATAATATATCACAAAGTTCTTTTTGCTTTAATTTATAATAATATACGTTTATTAAGATCAAATTTCTTTGTAAACAAAAAATCATACGGAAGAGAGAAAGAGAGAGAGAAAAACGTGAAGTTGGTGAAAGTTTTTTTCACTTGACACGCGTGCTTTGCATTCCATCGCACGAGAAGCCACATCTTCGCGATTTCAAACTGACGGAATTTGTCGCATTCTTGTGACACGCGTATTCTGAATGATACCGAAGCCGACGCGACAGGCAACTCGACAGTGAAAGAACTTTCTTCACAATTACGAAGACCGGCTAGCTGCGCCGGTCGATCGGCACGGGTTTCTTTGTGGAACCGAAGTGAAAGCGTGCGCGAGCGTGACGGTGATCTTTGGCGAATAGTTCTCTGTAGCATCTCCGTCAAATCGGCGCAGAACACCGAAAAGGAAAATACCACCGAAGAGAACAAAAACGTTTTCGTCAAATGTTCGTGGAAGCGCGATATAATGCACGTTTGCGGCGGGATCCGACGAAACACGTGGTGTGCGGTGTCCCATTGGTGTGAAAGAGAAACAACACGTTCGTGATAATTATTATTATTAATTTTAGTGCAGCGTGAATGGCGAGTGAAAATATGCATTTGCCTGCGCAGTTTCACCGGCAGTCTACACTTCTTATCTTAATTCTGATTCTTTACGTTTCAACGTCAGCTGATACTCGTGGGTTTCGTCAGGAAGTTGTAACAGCGCCTTCTGTAAGTTCTATTCTAAGTCAAGCTGATTCAATTGAGAGATGTTCATGTGCGTTTTGTATAACAAATATGCATCGTGAAGAGAGAAATTTTTAGCAAAATACTTTTCGCACAGACAACAATACGTATAAGAATTACAGAGCATTTTATACATATTTTTTCTTCTGTGCTCAGTGAATATTCATCAGTATGTATCATTTGTGTACGTATCTTCAATTCATAAACAAATTGATCAGTCACATATTAATTAGCAATTAATCACTAATTCATAAATACAGTTGACGACTAGTGATTAATGATTTCTCCCAATAAGCGGAGATATGTATTTTGTTTCAAATGCTGGACGGGGTCGTAATCACTGGTGCATAAAAAAAAGGTGTAAATAAAAAGTGCACGCGACACATGCGCTTGCACACAGGATATCTAGTTCACGCCGTAGACACGATAATTTAACGATTCGGACCTTGACTCATTATTCAGATCATGGTTACTTTCTCTCATTGTTTATGTTGCGCTGTGCGGGGAAAAATGAACGCATGCGGACAACGCTAACAAGCGTTGCGCTTTTCTTTCAGAACAATTCGTCGATCGCTTCGAGTCGAACTCGCGACGGCAAATTTTTATTCGACGAACTGTTCGGTTTCGATATCAGCGATATCGAAAGTGACGAGGAGACGTTGAAAAACTGCACGTGCGGTAAGATAATTATTTATTGAATTGCGTGTCACTTCATTTGCATATACTCGCAAATTATCTTGTCAAGTTGATCATTAGTATGTAACACAAAATAAATTGCATGAGACACAAATTAAGTACTTGTGTGCAAACTTACATCACAATCTCGTTTTTTCATCTTGAAGTAATTCTTTTCAGAGTGCGGTTTGTCCAATCAACCGAAGAACCGAATCGTTGGAGGACGACCGACGACACCGCATAGATATCCTTGGGTCGCGAGACTCGTGTACAACGGTCAATTTCACTGCGGTGCTAGTCTACTCAGCAATGATTACGTAATTACCGCGGCTCATTGTGTGCGAAAGTATGTACATTATTTATAACAAAACAACAAAATAAAATACAAACCTACAAATTGCATTAGATTCGTATCACACTTCGGATTGGAACTGAGATTGGATTGTAATCAAATCAAAACAGTTGACTAAGCAGAAAATTCACTAAGCTTAAAATTGATTTTCTTTCTTCTGATCGATTAACTTTCAATTCAATTTCAATTTTAATACGTAGTGTGATACGGGCATTCATAAAATGAGAGCGTAACGTTTGCAGACTGAAGCGATCCAAGATGCGCATAATTCTCGGCGATCACGATCAATACGTGAATACCGATGGAGTTGCTATCATGAGAGCGGTGAGTGTTGTGATACGTCATAGGAATTTCGATATGAACTCCTTCAATCACGACGTGGCTCTTCTGAAGCTACGCAAGTCCGTGAAATTCTCCAAGAAAGTTCGTCCGGTTTGTCTGCCTCAACCAGGTATTACAAGACAATCGATTAATATGTAACGTGAACTATCTTAATATAATAATATCATCGAACTATAAATATGTATCGCATTCTCAATTCGCTGTTGCAGGAACCGATCCAGCCGGAAAAGAGGGAACGGTTGTGGGATGGGGTCGAACGGGAGAGGGAAGTACGCTGGCTGGAGAAGCGCGCGAAGTGCAAGTGCCGATATACAGTTTGACGCAGTGTCGAAAGATGAAGTACCGAGCGAATCGAATTACCGAGAATATGATCTGCGCCGGTCAAGGTAGTCACGATTCCTGTCAGGGCGACAGTGGCGGGCCTCTTCTCGTGGAAGAAAGCGACAGATATGAAATAGCTGGTAACATATTTTTGGTCATTCGCTTTTTAATTAGTTTTACTTTTATACTGTGTGATATGTACGTATATATTTATTATATACATAATAAATAGTAAGTAATATATAATTTATATTTAGGAATAGTTTCGTGGGGAGTTGGTTGCGGTAGACCTGGCTATCCCGGAGTTTACACACGAGTTGCCAGATATCTGAACTGGATCAAATTGAATATGAAGGAAGGCTGTTTCTGCACTTGACTGGATTTAAGTCTTAAAATCTCTGTTTTACATAAAGATTCGAAGAGTACAGATGATATAATAATCGTTATCACATGCGATCACATACGTGATCATCGTGTTGGCGCGATCGCACACGTGAGCGATACTTTAGACAGATATGTAGCTCAATTTGCTCATAATAGAATTATTATAAATATTATAGTTCCTTATTTGGAGGCCATAATTTTTTAATATATATTGTCAATTAACTTTATTTATTTATTGTGCATCTCTTTCTGTAATCTACAGTACAATGTGGAGCTTATCCGCGATTAGCTTGCGCCACACGTTTCTATTGCACGAATAGCGGTCGAACGTTTCCGGAATAATCAGCAACTGGTAACGGTTTATCGTCGCACAGAGAACCGGGCTAAAGTTGACGCACACAAAAATACGTTCCGTGTAGAAGTGTCTCTGTAAGCGTAATCAATAATTTGTACGTAATAGCAAATGTGTAGTGTAATTTACGTCCAAATAGTGCAATATATTCAAGTGTAAACAGTTTTTACACTGACGATAACAATTGACAAGATCCGAAAATTTACGTTTCAGTTTTTGTAAATGATTAATATCAATAATAATAATATAAGTTATTTTGCAAACTATTTGTCGTTCAATTGTTTTCTCGATATTACTTCTAAAAATAATATGTAGGCACAAACAATTGACTGACATAGAATGTTGGTTGGAAATTTTGGTCGAAAGTGGAAATATCGAGACTTTAATAGGATCGTTGCTTTAATAGGACCGCTTTTCGTTCTCCGAACCGGTTGGCGAGAAATTGTTGATACGAATCGCTGGCGATTGAAGTACCTTGTCGAACGGGACCGAATGACGCACCAAATGCGTATGTGCATATAATAAACTACACACATGCGAGTGTTCTCGCGTGCAACCTTTTCTCGCTGCGTATCATCTTTACTTTTGCTTGTGTTTCGTTGCGTTTCACTGACACGCCGCGATACTACTACGCAAACACGCGTTCATTTTGGAACATTTATTAAAACATTATTTAAACATTACTTTTCGTAAGAGAGAAAGAAAGTACGCGTCTCACATACTTATATCCTACACTACATATATCGTAAATCTCTTTTTAATATGTAACTTATCACCTAGAATTTTATTCTAAAATAATTAATTTGTTTCTAATTTGCATCGTATTACTTAATAAGAGAAATGTGCTGAAATATGAGTTTTGTTCCTTTATATCGAAATTCGTCGAGACATATGTTCCACAAGTTATCGCTGGCGATGATTTTTCTAATATCGCAGCGGCCGTGGCCGTGATGAGAGTCAATAACAGACATCTGTGATTCGACCCTG
Organism: Pseudomyrmex gracilis; assembly: GCF_002006095.1. Lineage (NCBI taxonomy): Eukaryota > Metazoa > Arthropoda > Insecta > Hymenoptera > Formicidae > Pseudomyrmex > Pseudomyrmex gracilis. The sequence continues at coordinate 1,111,522 of NW_018020609.1, forward strand.
AACGTGAACTGGTCAGATACCGGCCGGTCTTGGCTGTACCCGCCTTCCCTTCCGGAATAGCAATTACCTCTTCGACCTCAGTCTTCCACAGTCGGCGTAGGACGCCAGCGATAGTCGCTCTCAGTCAGGGACATGTCCATGACTCGTTCCTGACGGTGCGGCGACTTCTTCATTCAGCTGTCAAAGACCCCGCGAATATTTTCGGTTTGAAAGTGCGTTATACTGTTGTGGGTGCGGCAAGTTCGATCAGAGTTTGCGGAATATGAAGCTCCTGGGCTATTTGAGTTTGCTGTGCATTCTGTTCTCCGTAACGGAAAAATGTCAGGTACGACGTGATCATTGTGTTGACATGTTTGTTTTTTTATTGTTTTTTATTACTTTCCTTTGTGTAATATATTGTAGAACAAGTTTTCTATTATTATATAATTTTTCCGTTTGTGAAATACAATAAATGAAAAAAATACCGATACGAGCCGTAGTTTTCTATTATATTATGTCGCAACGTTTAAAGAACTTGCACTTTATCTTTTTGCCTGGAGTCAGTGTGAAACAATTGAAGTGAAGTTTAAATGAATAAATAACAGTGTGTAAGTATTTTTGTTTTAATTTTCAGGGCGGAAAATTAGGCGACAAAATGAAAAACTTCTTCGGGCTTTTCGGCAATAAGCCACCTTACTCCAATGACTCACCCGCACCTTGCTACTGCAGTGAGTAAATAAAACGCAGTCGTCCGTGCTTACATTAATCTTTCTTAGAATAATACAGCGCGCGCGCGCGATAAAAACTATACTGCAGAAAAATAATGTCACAACGCAATTACCGATGCAATCTAGGTTGCGGATTGCGAAATGAGGAAAGTCGCATAGTCGGAGGGCAGCCGACTAGTATGAATGAATATCCATGGATGGCGAGACTATCTTACTTGAACAAATTTTATTGCGGAGGCGCGCTCATTAACGATCGCTACGTGATTACAGCCGCGCATTGTGTGAAGGGGTAGGTACGGTTGGTAAATATTTTATATAGTTTCTCTCCAGAGCCTTTTTTCGAAGTTTGTATTTCTGTATGAATAAACAATTGTTAAAGCCACGAAACTATTTTTGTGAATTAGCGTAACTGTATAAGAGAGAGCACAAAATCATTTCTAATCGTGCTAATCATCTCCTGGATGCGCAAACAGGTCGAGCTTCACATTTGCATTCTCACGCTACGAGGAAAGCATTTCGTGCCGTTAATCCTGAAGTCGAATACTAAGTAGTTCCACATATATATACACACATACATACACATTGTTGACAATTATAATAATATTAAATAAAAAATTAACATACAACATATTGTTTGCAAACAAACTTCAAATTATTTAAATGTATTCACAACAAAAACTGTGTCGCTTTAAAATTACGCTTTATTTCTCTCATTGTTTATTTATATAGATTGCAGAGAATTAAATGACTTCTCTTTATGATCTTTTTTATGTTAATAATGTTAATAATTTTATGTTAATATCTTGTGTAATTTAATTCTAAACAAAATTTAACACAAATTTAAACGTATTTGCTTTGCTTGCTCGTTTGTTCATCTGCCAGACGAATGTGATCAGTTCTTCTAGTCTTATTTTCAGATTTATGTGGTTCATGATCAAGGTTACTTTCGGGGAGCACGACAGATGCGTCGAGAAAAACCCGGAAACCCGATACGTCGTGCGCGTCATGACTGGCGACTTCAGTTTCCTGAATTTCGAGAATGACATCGCGCTACTTCGCCTCAACGAGAGAGTGCCACTGAGCGACACGATACGGCCGATTTGTCTGCCGACTAAATTGGGTAAAATATCTTCGAAGTTTTAATAGTTTCATAAATATTCTGAATCATAAAATGCGAAATAAAGTTTTCACTGCCGTTCCGCGAAACGCTCTCGTATCTCGCAATCTCCGTGTGTCGAATTCAATATTCCGCCTTCGACATACGTCACGCGTGATTTTCTGTCCGATCGGTGCGCGTTTAAATTAGCGTGGCCGCGATTGTTAATTTCGAGGTACAAATGGTATCGCGTAGTGCGGCGTGTAATATCACACAATATTGTTGCGCGATACGCGCAACTAAATAAGTCGCAGTCGTGTTGTTTATTATGTGACGATTACGCGATAGTTAAGCCATAAATTGTTAGTATACGGGTACTAAGCCGAGTGTAACGCACTATCACGGCGCATAACTGCGTAAAATGCAAGATTTCTCCGGAATCGAGGACTTGAATTTGCATGTCGAATGCACACCGATAATCTTCTTTGTGTGTATTAACACGGCGTGACATGCTTGCAAGTATTGTTTGTTGTTGATAATAACGTATATAGTATATTATTCGCACTGATAATGACATGTTTCAAAAGTGCGATTTTTTAATTGAAAAACATTTTTGCGAACGACAAAATTCTTTTTATTAATTAAAATTCTTTTTCAGACAACGAGTACGTAGGAGTGCAAGCGATCGCGGTAGGTTGGGGTACGTTGCAAGAGAACGGCAAACCGTCCTGCATTCTTCAGGAAGTCGAGGTTCCAGTCATGAGTCTTCAGGCTTGCCGCAATACCAGTTACAGTCCCCGAATGATCTCGGACAATATGCTCTGCGCGGGATATCTAGAGGGCCAGAAAGATTCGTGTCAGGTGATTCTTATATTCTCTAACGCGTAAAATTGCTCAATTAATTTTCTGTACAAGGGTTGATGTTTTTATTTTACTTTTTACAATGCGTATGTAACGTGTGATGTGGATACGGCGTGCAAATAAGTAATAAGAATTGTTCACAGGGTGACAGCGGCGGGCCATTGATAGCTGAGCGCGAGGATAAAAAATACGAGCTTATCGCGATAGTTTCCTGGGGTAATGGGTGTGCACGGCCTGGATATCCGGGCGTATACACTAGGGTCACTCGGTATATGGATTGGATCTTGAAAAATTCAAAGGACGGCTGCTTTTGTGAGAACTGACCTACCTAACTGCTCGTGTCGCGTTTATTAGACATTTATACGACAAAGGGCATGATAGAATTTTGATACGCTACTGTAAATACGTTTTTTCTCTGACTTTGCGTTGTATTCTCAGGATACAAAAATACTCAATTATTGCCAAGAAGATTACTTGTAGTGAGATTTTGAAATAGATTTAAGCTACTAGTATCTCGTATCTTTTTATGGAAACTTTTTATTCTTACATGTACAATGTTTTGTACGAAAGTGTGTAATAAAAATTTTTTCAAATTATATCTTCAATTTGTTTCTCATTTACCTATTTGCTCTGCTTTAATCATATTGCAGCATCAAAAACTTTAATTGTTATAGGCCGACTTATTGATTTTATAAAAAAAATATTTAAAAATCATACAAAAAGTAAATAATAAATAGATATTTCTACATCTTTTAACATGTCGAAAATATCAAGAAAATTTCGTCGATGTGGCATATTGATACGCCTTAAGTGAATGTAACGGGATTGGCCGGGCTGTTACTGACCTGCTTTACGCCAAATTGAATATAAAATGAAATATAAAAAGCAAAATGAACACAACCAGGACTCATGAACGGCACAAACTTACCTGCAAACGCGAAGTATGCGGGATGTTTGTTACTCTTCGTAAGCAGTTTCGATTCCGGAGATGCGGGTGACGATAGTCCCGCTATACGACGCAAACCAGTTGTCCGAAGCGGAACCAGTATCGCTTCGACTACCGACAGAAAAGTCATGAAGCTGCAGGATTTGGTCAAATATCTTCTCGGCGTTTACTTCGTCGTGAATTTTGCAACGGCTTGTTGCGACGAGCGTGTTGACGATTTTCCCGTAAGCTTCTTCAAGTTACTTACAATTTCTAGTTTAGCAATTTGCTTGCACAAACTTATGTGTTTGACTTCACAAAGTTGCTTTGATTGCAAATCTCATACTTATTGATTAGATCGATAATCAAACTGACCCGAGACAAGAACGCGGCGTCCTGGATTTACTCTTCGGAAGATTCCGAACATGCGGCACCTGCTGTAAGCTACTCTGGTAATTAATTTTTGATTGAAAGTTCATTTTTTTATTGTTGTATATTATATTCGCAGTATGCGGCCGTTCAAATCATAAAGTCGCGCGATTGTTGGGCGGTGAATACACAGACTCGCACGAATTTCCTTGGCTAGCAAATATTCATGTAAAGTCTGAATTGTTGATCAGCGGAGTATTAATAAATGATCGCTACGTCATAACAGCGGCTAGCGAGCTTGTTGGGTTAGTACATAGTGCACTATTTAATTATCGCTGATATAATAAATAATTGCTCAAATTATATTATTAATAATAAAATAATAAAATATATTAATAATATATTGCACATATTAATATATAATAATTATTAAAATATATATATTCAAATGTAAAACAATATTTGTATGATAACAAAATACATGTTAAAACAACAATCTACTTGTAACAGAGCAACAGCACCTGAAATAAAAGTATCGTTAGGAGAATATGATCGATGTAATTTAGAAATTTCGTCCGTAAATATCAGTGCAGAGTCTATAATTTTGCATCCTGAGTTCAATCCAGAATCGTACACTCATGACTTAGCTTTGATTCGTTTGAGTCGACCGACCAAATTCGAGAAGAGAATATCGCCGGTCTGCTTACCCAATCCAGGTTTGTATTCCTTCTCTATATAATTTTATTATTACATGAAATTTATAAGATTAAAAAAATGAAATATGTTAATGACAGGAACCTGCACAAGTGTGTTTTTTCTTTTGAATTTCAGGATCGACTTACCTCGGTCAGGTTGGAACTTTGGTAGGTTGGACAGCAAGCACGTCCGAAAACAACAGCGATATTCGGACATGTCGGCCGCGAAAATTAGGACTTCCCATTCTCGGTTATAACGAGTGCGTAAAAGCGGGAATAAATGCGATGAGTTTCAACGACGATTACGGATGCATCGGAGTCGTAGGCACAAACTCGCTAGTGTGCGAAGTGAGTAATTTTTCAAAATGCAACTTTAAAATCTCTTCCGAATTGAGAAATACGTTTTGCGTAAATGTATTATTGTATTGCTAATATAGTTTTAAAAATATATTGCGTAAAACCCCAAATATATTACATATTATATTTTATATTTGTAGAATGACGTTGGATCTTCTTTGCAATATCGATCGTATTTTGGAATTTATGACCTCATAGGTAAATTTTTTTTATCTTCCGACAAGACATCTTACGATCCAAAAGAGTATTTTATTAGTAAAATTTATGAATATTTTATAGGTATTATTCCAAGAATAAACAAATGCGACAGTAGTCCAAGTCCGACTGTTTTCACGAGAATTGGTCCCCGTCTCGATTGGATATTACAGCACACTAAGGACGCGTGCTATTGTACAAAATAATAATACACAGTGACATGTGAATTTCCAACAATCTTACAAAAACCATTATTATGTACATGTAATTTTATACTGATTCGTATAATATTTTAAAACTGTTTTACATGATGATATAATATTGTAGAATTTGTTACATTTATCATTATATATGTACGTAGCTATGTACACAATTTATACATATAGAAAGTAAATATACATGTATGTTTTAGTATAATCGGAATTTTTTGTATAAGAATATAAGCTGATAATATGTCGTCACTCCCTATAATCTTGTAACTTCAAAACGCAAATTTTACAAAGAAGCATAATTAAGAGCCACCTATTGGATGTATAGACAAATACGTCTTTACGCGTGCATGGAAGACACTTTCGTATCTCTTATTCAAATTATTTTAAATGCGTTATTTGACAAAGAAATTTAAAATAATAATGAGAAAAATGAGTATGCGTGCGGTTTTTAAGCATTACATACGTTGTTCTCAATCGTAAGCGCGTCAGTTCTAAGGCTCACTATCTTATCTGGAAATTATTAGTGACTTAAACAAACCACATCCGCAGTTTACACATAAAAAAATTAAATAAATACAGCAAACATTTACGCATAGCGAGTGTCAGTCTGGCATAAAACGTCTTACTGTTAAAGTGTGTTTAACGTTATTACACATGCAGTACTTTATGCTGATTAATTTGTCGTGTCTGTTAATATTTACACTGTCGAGGTGTACGGACGCGTTGTGGTACAAACGAGTAACTCGACATTCGTTTCCGTCTTACAAAAGTGACGATTTACATGAGCATTGCGGTAAGATTTATATCCTGTAAATATGTAATTTTACATGATTTTATACACATAGAAAAAGTAAAGAAAAGATTCTGAACAGAAAATTTCTTTTTGCTATATACTTTATAAGAGAATATTACTCATATATATTGTTATATTTTATATCAAATATTATTCATATTTTATATTTTTATATTTTTATACATTGTTTACATAATTATAATGTTATGTAGAATGTGGAAAAAAAAATATATCTCCGTCGTGGCCAAGAATAATTGGCGGACAAGAAGTTTCTGAAAATGAGTTTCCTTGGATGGCCGGTATTATAAGCGTCAATCAATCGCGACTCATCTGCGGAGCGTCGATTATAAACGATCGTTACGTAATAACAGCAGCTCATTGCGTTCCTTATGGGTATACAACATAATTAATAAGAACAATTGTTTTTCACATTCAAAACATTCGATTTCTTAAAGCAAAAAATATTTAGAATTTTGCGCTAATTAAACAAATTTATAGTTTCAATAAAGATGACCTAAAAGTAAGTGTCGGCGCTCACAGTTCTTGCAAATGGGACACCAAAAGCACGATCTTTTCTGTAGAGAGTATTATACCACATCCACGTTACGAGAGAAACACGAATTTCGCCGACATCATGCTGGTGAAATTAATCATGAAAATTACCTTCAACAACATTGTCAGACCAATTTGTTTACCAAAATTAGGTAATTATCATAATGTCATGTATTAATTCTGTCTAAAATAAATCTGAAATTGAATAATAAATAAATTATTGATAATTTTTTATTGACAATTCAGGATTCGATGCCGTTTCTACATTCGCAGGACAATTTGCATCTGTTCTCGGTTGGGGATTATCAGAAAATAATTCCATGGTATATCCAAATTGCGGCTTGCGTATTGTGGATTTGATGTTGTTCAAACAATCGGAATGTCCTACCAACGTTTCCACATTAATATGCGCAGGTCACAAGCAATTGCCACGCGGCACTTGCGCGGTACTTGCACTGCAATATTTTCTATTTTTGTAAACTAATGTAGTAATACTAATATATCTACTCGGTTGTGTTTTTAATAATATTATAATACAGGAATTTTGTAATTTTTCTACAACACAATAATCTTTCTATGATACAGGGTGACAGTGGCGGGCCTCTTCAAATACTAGACAAGAATCAGAAACACGTTTTGATAGGTGAGTTGTAACATGAGCAGAGATAAGCAAAACCTGTAACAGTATATACATTGACAAAATAATTACAGGGATCACTTCAAATGGTGTGTCATGCGCCAATATCTATTATCCAGATTTTTATACAGACGTGACGCGTATGATTTCGTGGATAATACAAGTAACGAAACACGATTCTAAGTATTGTCGGCATTAATTGAACTGTCACAATCTTTGCAATAATGTAAATAATTGATTAAGTTGTTAATAAAGTTATTAATCAATAATCGTCATTTACAAAGTGTCTTCATTTCTTCGGTTCTTCCACATAAGTTTTTTGTAATATTTCAGTGAAGAAGTAAACTGCACGTTATCTGTTTCAAAGTGTGTCATACCATAATATTCCATTGTTTACGTGCTGACGTTTACAGCTTTACTACGCTACATCTAGCGCCACAATATCAAATGCGCTATTATATATTCAGAACTTCGTTGACCGCATTGCTGTTCGTAAACTGTAGTATTCGTATCCTGACCGTCAACATTCGCGATACGATATCTGCACGTATTGAGATTCGTATAAGTCCGAACGGCAAAGCACATATTACGGTTACAAATAAACCAGGAAAATCCGCAATTCTCTTTCAAATAATAAAGTGATGTACATTATTGACGCAAAAATTTAGATAAACAGCTTTCTCTTTCAAATATATGTCCAAAATATTATTATTTTATTACAAAACTGTGTTACTCAGAAATATTAGCACATACACGACTTGTTGCAAAACCGATTTTTTGTGACGGAATTTTCCACATCTAAATCTATCTACGTAAATAATAAATTTACGTAAAGAACAAATTTACGTAAAGAATGAATCTACGTAAAAAACGAATTTACGTAAAGAATGAATCTACGTAAAGAATGAATGTTCCATTTATAGAGGTTCAGATATGCATAAAGTCTACGTCAAGGTTTTGTAAATTCTGCGTATAAATATATTCTTTGGTGCAATATTTAACATTTATTCTGTAATTAGGTCGAATTACGTAAAATACAATAGTGCACGTACGTTATGTCAATTGTTCTTTAGGATCGTGATGACGATTATATTCTACCGTTCGGTTTATTGAGCGATAATGAGAATATCGATTTATGGGTACCTGGTGTATATGTTTCATCGCGATATGAAACACATCGAGGCGATATGTGTCGGCTAGGTTGTGTCGAAATTAATTATCGTTTGTTGAACGAAATTCGATATAGGAACAGAGCGTGTTCCGTGTTGCACTCAGTAGCCGTTTTCGTTTTCGACAGGTAAAATCTCGGACAGGAGTCGCGCAGCATGAGGAGACTTTTCCACTTGGTCCTGCCAGTCGTGATCGGCGTTCTTCTAATCCTAGACGTTCGTTGAGAGAGTAATTAAACGAGATTACCACGAGAGAAACAAATTGAAGAAGAGCGAAGCTCGATAATCCTGCACGATTCAACAAATAATTGCGTTGCGTTCATTTTCAGGCGGCGCTCGCACGGCATCATCGTCTGAACCTACGAGTGAATAACAATTGCGGTAACGATCGAATATGAAATCACGCGACTAGCATAAGTGTGTCCGGCGAAGCTCATTTGCTCACGAAATAGGAACAAACACTAACATTAAATCGCTATTCTAAAACACACGTACATACACGCACACCTACCTTATCGCATGATTTAACGAGCATTTCCTTTCAATCCGATTAATTAATTAACTTCATGTTAATTGCAATTTGTGAGGATAATGATGCAAAAACAATGTAAAATTGTTCGTACATGTTAGAAAATCATAAAATAAAGATGCTGGCACGAAGAGACAAAGTTTAATAAAAACAATGTCAACTTGAAATTTTTCTCACATAAACAGAATGCGGAGTGGCTGGCGGAGGGATATCGAATCGCATTGTCGGCGGACAAATATCGATTCCGCACATATTTCCATGGGCCGTAGCGATATTTAACAAAGGAAATCTTCATTGCGGCGGCACATTGATCAATAATCAATACGTGTTGACAGCCGGACACTGCGTCAAATGGTATTTTATTCGTTTTTCTTATTTCTATCATCAGTCGCGACAACGTTTTATCTAGTGTATCGCAACGTCTTATCTAAGTTTCTCTTAATGTAAACTCTTATGATATTAAATTAATTTCACGCAATATTGACGACTCTCGCAACGGGGAAAAGTAAACTTAATATTTTAATTTTTTATATTAATATTCTTGTGTTTTTTTTCCCGCGAGTTGCGCAGGACGAATCACAATGACCTGACGTTAGGTCTTGGAATGCACGACATCGAAGACCCGAACGAGGGATACATAATCGACCTTGACAAGGTGATCCTGCACGAGGACTTTGAGAGCGACAGAATTCACGATACGAATGACATTGCGCTGATTCGACTGCGGCATCCGATTCGAATCACCGACCACGTGACACCTGTATGTCTTCCGCATAAAGGTCAGTTCTCTCATTGTGTTCAAACTGAAATTATAAAATATAAATTTGTGCATGAAAAAAGAACAATAGAAACAAATATTCGATAACAGGTACCGAGTACGCCGGGCGAATTGTTAAAGTTATCGGATGGGGACGTGTTCTTAATGACGGAGCGGCCTCTCAATATCTGCGTCAAGCCTCCCTCAAAGTAATGTCATACCGCGATTGTAAAAACACTACATTTGGAAATCACATCACGGAATCGATGTTGTGCGCTTACGCCGAGAACAAGGATGCGTGTCAGGTATTTCGTCGGTTTTTGATTTCAATTAAAAAAAATATATACATATGTGTGTTTTGTATTTAATGTAATTAACAATTGTAGGGTGACAGCGGCGGGCCTCTTCTATACGAAAGATCGGACGGAAAGAACGAAATAGCGGGTAAGAATTTGCATGACACAAACGCCCATAAATCATGCCGCAAGAACGTAATTCATAAGAAAAACTTAAATCGACAATTTAATCTACTATCTTTCTCGCTTGAGATTATCAGTTTTATCACTGTGTGACAGGTGTGGTCTCTTGGGGTATCGGGTGCGCCAATCCCGGGATGCCGGGTGTATACGTGAAGAACACCGATTACCTGAATTGGATAAAATATCACAGTAAAGACGGCATTTATTGCGTAGATTCGTAGACTTTGTAAACGCGATGTTGTGCAAATATCGAGAAAAATAAACGTAAATTTAACACCTACTGTGATTTCGTTCATTCAACACATTGCCTCTCTATATAGAATTATATTAAGATATTTTATTGATGTAGAAATTGTTTTTTTATCGTTTATCAATTATATCAACTCACTGTATGTGTTCGCGGACTTAAATAAAAGTCGCGCTTAATTTAAGCAATCGTCTAACATGCGATTAATTCGCCAAATCAATGCAGGCAACATTAGCGCAGGCAAATCTTCACTACGTTTATATCGATACAGCTCGTGATTATCTTTGCCTCGTTAAAAAAATATGACATTTCCAATTGTATTTCGATATAAATTACTTTCTGCGTACTGCGGCGATAACGCTCCGATCGTTTGACGAAACAGTCAAAGAGTTGATTGAAACACATATATGATTCTTCTATAACCGATTTACTGCACTTCTAAAAGGAACAGAGTAATCGGACTTTTCAATATATTGTGATTCGAAACATATCAATCAAAGTACTCGCACTTTAATACAATCGCATAAAAATATCAATTTTTATAATACGTAAACTGCGCACTTAGCATTTATTAGCAAAAATATACAAGTAAATCACAAAAATTATCACTCATGTGTGAAGACACTGATGATATACACGTCAATTAACAAACAATTGTTTTTAACAGCAAACTTTTTATCTTACTAAGCCAAGTGGATGACATATTCTCCCTGTATTGTGTTACACGTATATTTAATAAATGTTAGAGAACAGTTATTTTTTTAAACAGATAATTGATACAATAAAAGGTGAATTAGAGCACATCTTAAAATTATACTCATCCTCGATAAACATATGTAATTGAGAACTTTTTGTCTCTTTAAAAAAAAACTGCTTTTTTCAATTAACATTCTAATTCATCCTTTATCTATAGTTTTACTCATATTTGTTTTGTAAGTTACTGTACATTAAATCCATCATAAATTGCGTGGATAAAAAATTTATAAGATTAGCACAATACAGTGCATTCATATGTATATTCAATACAATTGGACGGTTTTTTCTCTGTGCGAATTAATGTGTGTGTGTGTGTGTGTATGTGTTGCGCGCGCACGCGCTTTTATGTAGTAGATGTAAAAAATTATAGTAATGCAATAAATTATTTAATTACAACTGTGTATGATTAATTTTATAATTAAAAAATTTCAAAGTATACCAAGTGACAAAAATGTATAATAATATAGAAAAAAAAGATTAAAAAAATTTTTTTATAATAATTGTACAAAGTAATGTATAATAAACTAATGTTAGAACGGATATTAGTGCAGAGAAATAAAATTAGAATAAGAAAAGAATTTATTCCAATTTTATTTAAATATATAAGAGATCTCTGACATTTTTCATAAAATTTATCAACTACTATTAATATAAGTTTTATATCTATGTAATATATATGTATATAACTTTAAATATAATTACAAGCACTTTTTTCTACACAGCGACACACTCACCAATTGAAAGATATTACTCTCTTCTTAATTAATATATTGAACACTGTTTTTTATATAAATGAAAAAATAAAGTGTAAAAAAGTTTTGCAAAATTTTCAAACGGTGCTGAAACATCAAGACAGATTTTAAAGAACACAATGTAGATAAAATTATTTCTTCATATAAAGTACTTTAATGCGTCTCTCAAACAATTCGACTAGAGAAGTTCACTGCGAGGTCTTACGAATTTTCAGAGAGATCAGTTAAGAAACTTAAAAACTGCTACAGATGAATATTTTTAGATACATATAGTGTGTCACATAACATTATATATAAACTTTGATTTTAATACAAAACTAATATTAATATTTAAAACAACAAAATAGAAAATTATATCAAGCATCGTGTTAAAGAGTTTGATGGATTTCTGCAAACTGTTTAACCTAGTATCATTATAACTTCAGTTGTAAATTATAAAATAATTTGATATAATTCGAACTGGAAATATACTTGTGTTTTCTACTATCACACGTAATATCGGAACTGGTGTATCACCATATGGTACTCGTGAAATCTTCGTTACGTATTGACGGATTGACTGAATGCTAAAAATACATGTAAAACAATCCTTAGAAAAAAAAAAGAAATATTATACTGGAGAATTATGTTTAAATACAAAATATATTACATTTGCAATATATGTATATATACTATAATACAAAGATTATAAAATTTCTTTCTATCTGCATTTAATATATGACATGAGTAACATTGGAGTTACATTGCGACGTAACAGCTTCTTCGAGTGTGCAATCCAGTTTCCGATAATTAGCTGTACTCGGTCGTCGTCTGCCCCGACTATTTCGCGATCTTCGTCCTTCGAGTACAATAGCAAATATCTAAGAATAAAAAAACAATTTTTAAGAGATTAAAGTGTTCCCACAAACAAAGGCGCGCTATTTCTTTGCATAAATTGAACTCTTACTTTCTGCTTGTTATGATAACCTATGTATCCGACAATACACGCCAAAGTTACCACGGTGAAGTAAGTGAAGAAATGAGAATCGTCCGATCTTAGTCCGGGAAATTGTTGTGTACTGTGTTTCTGCTCATACGGTTCTTGCGCGTTCTCATTTTGATTTCCTTTCAAAAAAATATATGAAAAAAATATATATCATTAAATAGAGAGACTTATTTAATTAACAAATTTACCTGCGTCTATTGGCTGTAAATTGCTATCTTCTACACCTAAAAATAAATACACAGTTTATATAATTTTATATTTGCAAAATAAACACTAAAATAATTTGATACGTGATTATGTAAGAATTCCTGAAAAAATGGTTTTTTGGTTAGAACCGTACGAAGTGAACACACGGTTTCACCTAAAAAAACCAGAAACATTGATATATTGAAATATAAATTAATTTAAACTTTTTGGTCCTTTTGCCTAGTGCTATCGATCTTTTGGTCTTGTTTCAGAAGTAACCACTTCTGAAACAAAATCAAAAGGCTTAAAAAACGCAAACATATGCGTAAACATTAGTACCATCATTGTCATCCACTGCAGAATTAATATCATCTTCCGGATTTACATCATAGTGTTCTTGTGTATTTTCCGACAGTGTGGTAGATTTTACATCTTCGATATCTTTATCTTTATTAGGCTCCTCCATCTTGTCTTCATCCACATACTTTTTTTCATTTTCATTTGCTGGATTCTTTACGGATGAAGTTTGCGGATTGTTTACAGGCTTTGTATCTTCAGCAATAGATTCTATCTTTTTGTCCACATCTTTTTCAGACACCACTGAAGGTGGTGCTTTCGGAGCCTGTGTTACTGGTGTGAATGTGTTATTTTTCTTTTGAATGTCATCTTTGTCACTTGATGTTCCGACATAAGAGTTCGGCTGTGCATCAGGTGATTTTACAGCCGTATTTAATACGTTGCCATTTTTTAATTTACTCTCAGCATTACCATTATCGTTAGAAGTTCGTTTTGTGCTTGACTCTTTGGTTTCTTTCGATTCTGAGGTTTTGGGTTCAGTGTTTATAATATTTGTTGTTTCATTGTTTGCCTGACTCGTTAGTTTATGAGACATCAGATGATCATATTTGAGATCCATTGTGTTAACGATATCAGTAATATGTTTACTCCAAGCAAGTAGTACGCACAGCGGATTGATTTCATCTCTGAGATTGAAGCAGATCTTCTCACACTTCTTAGATGAATTGAGGAGATTGATCAGCGGTTTCCAAAGTGAATCTATCTTCGTGTACGTTGATGTAAATCCTTTTAAATTGTAACAGAACTCGACGCTTTGATTCTTGTCGGGAACAAATTTTTCCACATCTAATTTAAACGTTGTACCATTGATTTGCAACCGATTAAAAGATCGACAAATCTTGAACGCCGCATCGTATACTCCTAAGCATAAAGGGACATTCACGTTCGTCTCGTTCAAATCCCAAGGAGCGGTGGGATATAGCAATGACGTGCACGGTTTTACATAGCTCGAATTGTATAAAAATTCGATTGTATCGCACAGATTCTTATCACTCTTCATTGCATCCGTGATGAACTTGGGCGCCGGCGCGCTTCTTCCCTCCGTAAAAAGAAGCAGAACGAAAAAGTTCATCAAAAAGATGCCGCAGAATAAACGAGTTCCCATTGTTTCTTTTCGATGGTCTTTCTACTAATGCAAATTAACGAATCGCAATTCGTTGCCTTACCGGTTGACGACCATAATCGGGCACGACTTTTTTTGGTCATCAAACCATTTTCCGCGGGAAAGTTGTGGACACTGTCACTCGCACAATTCGCCGGTGTTTTACAGTGCTGAAATACTACTTCTATCTTTCATAACCTTCTCTCTCTGTATTCGGTCTTCCTACATTTCCAGGAACATACAATACGTGGTTCTCGCGTGTTCCTTTTCTGGGAGATCGCGTCATCCTGATACGTCGGACGACGACCGCGCCATCTTAAATATCACTATGCTTGAATTTAAAAAATACCAACTGTCAACAGCGTAGAGATCATAGACATATAATGGATATATATATATAAATAACATACATATCTCTACGTCGCAGCTGTCAATGTGAAGATACCAACAATGAATAAGTTCTAACGCTTCGTAAGTATTGTTATCTACTTCAATTAATAACGAAACTCTACTCTACGGCTGCCGATATATTTACATAATTTTAATGATTTAATAAACCCAGAGACGGTTTAGTAATTATGCGTAAAATTTGATGAATTTTATAGACATATAAATATGTTAATTTAACAATAAATAATAATATTAATTGAATTAGTTCAGTCGAGAACATGTACAGCTATTAAAACAAAATATATTGTGTGTACGTGTACAATCAAAAAGCAACTATTTCGAGATTATATCAATTAACAGTAACCTAAAATGTAACCGTACATGTCACGATCTCTTCAGTGTTAAATCCGAATAATTAGATATATGTAAAATTAAATCAAGTGTTAAGATATACATAAAGCATGCAAGACAAGAAAAGAAAAAAAAGCAATGCAAGCAGAAAACGACTGTTTCTTTGAAACGAGAAGAAATAAAACGAAAAATCGCGGCTGTATAAGCAAAGAGACAGAAAATCATAAATGACGTAAATCTTCCCTCGCAGCAAAAACGGATTCGACAGAATGGCGATAGAAGATACGCATTATGATTTGAAAGAGAGCATTCGGCAGAAGATTGGAGATATGAACAAATTGCGCGGAGAGAAAGAAATGGCGCAGGTTGTGCACAATATTTTTTATTACAATTAGATGTTTAAAAAGACGTAACTGTGCAAGATGTATCTTTCTTCGGCATTTTTAATTCCGTTTTGTTAATTGAAATACAGATACGTGAAGATCTCGCTAATATCGTCGAAGCCGGTATACATTGTGTCAGTCCGTCGGCAATTATACCTAAGAAGATCAAGTACGACGGTCGGAAAAACTTGAGAATAGACAAAATCAAGTACAACATAAAGAACAACTTACATGTCGTCGGTTGGGGCAAAGAAACTGCCGCGATGAGCTCGGCGCTCGAAGCGGTGGTCGGCAAACATCTGAAAGGGGGATTTATCGTGGTGCCACGCGAATCAATTTCCGCGATACGAAATTTTCCCGACGAGTTCCCGCGATCGTTGGACGACAGCCGTGCAACTTTCGTGGAAGCCGGAACTGACGGACAGCCGGACGAGGAGACGGTCGAGATTAATCGGAAAATCGCGAATTACTGCAAGCGGTTGAAGAAACGCGACTTGCTGATAGTCATGCTGTCGCCGGATCTGAACGATCTCCTGTGCTGCCCGCGCGACACGATTACACTGCGAGACAAGTTGAGACTTCTCAACAGGTTGAAGAACGCTAACGCGAGTCCCGAAGAAATCAATATCGTCAGAAACAAACTTTCCGCGATAAGGGGTAAGTGGTTTAGTTAGGTGCGAGGAAAATTCTATTATCGCCTAGCGCGATGAAACCTTCTTCAATTTGCAGTTTATTCCTCACGTTCTTCTAGAAGTCTGAACGTGATTTTGTTACACCAAAGACAAATGTAATCTCTAACGGACGAAGTTAATTTCATAACTTCAGTATCAAAGTTGATAAATGTAAAACTTTTTTCTTCTTACATCTTGTCACTATAATAATATGATGATATTTGCCGCAAAAAAAGTTTTTTTCTTTTTTCTTCTTCAATACATACGACATCTTTTCGTGCTAAAGAAAAAAATACAAATTACATTGAGCTCTTTTCCAAATAACCTGTTCAAACAGTAGTCGAAAAATCCACGGATGCAATAAAAGAAAATTCCAGGCGGTGATCTGGCGCGTCTGGCTTATCCGGCCAAAGTCGTCACCCTCTTCGTGTCCGACGTGTCAGCAGAACCGTCGGAACAATTGGGCGGCGGTCCCTGCGTCCACGACCCAAAGGACCAAAGGGCGCTGGCTATTGTGACGAAGTACAAACTCCTTGACAAAGTGTCGCAGAGCGTACGCGAAGTACTGTGGGAAACGAAACCCCGAAAAACAGCGGCGGACGCTCGAGTGGACCAGCAAACGGGATACAAATTCGTCCAGCGATTTGTGATGGCGAGCAACGCCGACGCTATGGAGTGTATGGCGACGGAAGTCCTTAGATTGGGACTGACTCCCTTAAAATTGAATTCTACCTGCAGCGGCAGCATCGACAAATTGGCGCAGGAATACGCGAGACTCGCATCGCTGATAATCCTGACGTTAGAGAACAAAATCACCAGATCCGAGATGTACGAACAGATGAAGGAAAGTCCGGTGTGTCCTTCGAACGAGCAAAAGGTGTGGGAGATGATACCCACGAAAGACACGTGGAGTCTCGGACTGTGTCTTCTGTTGGGCGGTCGACCGACCGTTCAGATCTGCGAACATCCCGGCAAGAACGGGCCCAATCAGGAGCTCGCTCTCCGTTTCTCTTTGTATTGGTCCATGCGTACGAAGGAACATTCAATTTTGCGCGGATACACCGTCTGGTTCGTGGGCGGCAGCTCCCGCGGAAGAGACGGCAATACCAGAGCAGCTGGCGCATTCGGATACAGGAACCTCGTCACCGACGTTCACTCGGAATACGAAAAAGCGAGCGATACGTATGACGCTGCCTATCGAAAATGGAAGGAGCTCGCTCTTCGAGGCAAACAGAGCGAATCGGAGATCACGGTAAGGACGATGACGCGGCAATACAGCCCGCTTTATTTCATTATCGCGAGCGCGCGCGCTTATACAATCAGATAAGACGGAAAGAGCGAAATATCGAAACATTCCGTCGCGGAAAGTCATCGATGCCAGAAAACAAAAGAGAACGAGAGAAAGAAAGAAATGAGTTTTCACTTCGCGGCGAATTTAAAAGCGAACTTTCGACTTTGCGTTATCGGTCTCGTCGATTCGCAATGTGTAATAATTTCAGCAAATTTTCCCGCAGAAAGCTCGTCGAGCAACAAAAGACGCGGCGGAACTGCGAGAGAGACACGCCGCTGTTCTGCCGGAGCGAATCCTGAAAGAGAACAACGCGAATCTGTTCTTCTCGAGTATCAATAACGGCGACGAATTGCTGCGGCTGAAATGCGAAAATTGTTACGCGCACGTGGACGTCGGTGATCTCCACGTTATACGAATCGCGCGCCACCGATGCTACTGCAGCTGTCACGAAGATAAGATAGACCCGATAGAGACAGGTCCTGTCAAGCGCGCGTTATCAGTGACGATAGTCCCGGTGTTACAATGTTGTTGTCGGGATGCAGCATCGAAAACCCGTTGATTATTTACGATGTTCTGTTGTTGCGCTCCGAATTTTGCGATGGATTTTACTTCGTTCGCTCAAAATTCATACGCGCAAATCAACTCCTCGCTTTAACACACAGCCAACTCATTTCCTCCCGCTCATCATTCCCCTGTTTGCCGCCACATTAATTATTACTCGTTTATTCGTCGTGTATTCGCGTATTAAAATCATATAACACACATATAATTAAACATAAAACACACAAATTTAACAAAAGTGTGACGCGATAAATTGTTTGGCTACGAGTGATTGAAATTATGCGCGCATAAATTCCGATGAACGTGCGTCTAAATCTCGACGCGCTATTTCCCGATGCGCGGAGATATACATTTTTCTCCGCGACAATAATAAATCGCACGCGTTCCGAAAGTGGATCCACAAAAATACACACACACATCTTGTGTCTCTGTTTAAAAATGCCAGAATTTACGACGATATACATATTTGTACGCGTCTCGCGTCAGGATTTTGCACTGCGTTTCTTTTTTAAAACTTTCTATTTGCTAAAAGAAACTCGCAGCAAAATAAATCGCAAAATAAAATTTATCGCTGGAATTCGTACAGTGCAAACTCTCTCTTCGTGCGAGTTTATCATCCCGTATCTTTCTGATTTGCACTTTTTTTTTTTTATCACTTTCGTATGAGTGAGCGTTCGCGCTATTGATAACTTATTGGTTCTCCGAGTGACCTTTCGCGCACTATATAACGCGCGTCATTCGTAATTGCACACCGATGTTATTTCGCGAAGAATTGCGCAGATCTTTTTAACGTAAACGTTATCTATAGAATGATAAAAAAAAAACTATAAGTCAGACACACAAGAGCTGTGCTATACTTCGTGGCAAATCAAACTTTGTCGCCACACGGACAAAAACCTGAGCGCGCCGTCGCGCGATCGAGCGAGGATGAAAACGAAACGAAAGTCCCAGGAAGCTCATTTTGCCCTTCCTTGACATAATAGAGATCTTCTAGCTCGGCATGTCCCGTGGGTTCAGTACCAATTCCGTTCAACAAAGCCCTGGGAATGGACTCGCCCGCTTCTCGACGACATATCCGTATCTATATAGTAGTATGGCGCGATCTTCTGCGAGAGAGCGGTTCTTTCTTACTGCTTCTTCGTGACCAGGTCCAAAAAAACATCCCTCGGGAGTATCACTTACAGAATGCGTGCGCGAACTACTCCCGTATTAAACATTGCCCGAGTTAAGCCGATCGAGCTTGTTTGCCGTTGGGAAAATTGTAAGCGCGAGCAACGCCGAAAGCAATTCCAACATTAGCCGGGGATACAAGAGTAAAACAAAAAAATTCTCGGCTTGAAAAGATACAATTTTCCAAATATCGTTTCAAGAGATTGTTTACTGACGCCACATACGCTTACTTTGTGAGCAACACACGCCTTGTTTTATCGCCTCAAGTGTGTACATACATATATAAAAAAAAAAAAATCCGAACATAAAACCTTATGTTTATGAGCGCGAGGCAACAGATCTAAGCGAAACATGCAAACATTTTTGTATTTTTATAGCCTTATCTCCATCCCTGACCTCGCGTTTAAGATTATGCGTGGAATATCATATAAATTTAGTTCGACAGCGAGAGATTGTGATAGTTTGTTGAATCTCTTTCGCTACGTTGTATCGCAGCATGAAGCGTCTCGCGCTATTTTGCATTTTCCTGCTTTTCGTGCAGTACTCGCTCCAGGTTCCTCAATACGGTAATTTCACAGTGCAATGCAATTTCTAAATACTAATGATTATACACAGTTCCATACGTCTTTTGTGTTTTATTATTCTAAATTGCATTTGCGAAAGTGGGTCTTAAATTGTGCTAAGGAAATAATATAATCGTAACACGTTCCATCGCTTTCTACCCGCTCTATAATTCATAGTTTAGAATTAATCTTAATTAATCTTAATTACTTAATTATTTAAGTTTGAAACTTGTTTCAGAAAATTGTCTCAGTGAAGTGCTTCCCGCAGCAGATCGGCAAAGATGTGTGAAGGTAACTTGCACATCTGGCAATAAGTACAAAATAGAAGAGTAAGTTCTCAAATTTTTATAAAGTATAAAAATAATTAAATTGTTGTAAAAATAATATTTATAAATAGTATTCAAAATAACGGCTTGGTGAAACAAATTAAGAGAAAGAGAACTAAAGAGCCTATGGTCCAAGTTGATAATATTTATATTTTGCTTTTACTTAGGGATGCTAAAAAAATAACAGAAATTAAAACGTATATTGTTATTATTTGTTGCAGATGTAACTGTAATAAGAATGCGGGGCAACATCTTGGAGAACGTCACTCCGAATATCCTGTTTGCTGTTCTCCATGTAATAAACAAAATAGTAACAAAAGAATATAGTTTTAATCTTTCTCTATACGTATGTTACATATAAAACATAATATCTCTATACTTGTACAAGTTTTTACGTTATAAATAAATATAAAAATACGTATGGTGATCGCAAATCTAGACAGTTGTGCGTTTTGAAACATAACGCGTTTACTTATTTGTCGAAAATAAGACATCAGAGGCGGGTATTTATATATACATATATATATATATATATATGGAAAAATATTAACGCGCTCTTTACACGTCGGAGATTTGTCGGGATGCAAAACTTTATGAAGAATAGTTCTCCGGAGATATAACGGCCGGCGAAATCTTGATTAAGCATGAAGCGCGGAGTATATTTCACGTAGTATAGAGGCAGCCAACCGAGAGGAGCCATCGTTGTACATTTGCATGTCTCTGCAGAGAGGCCACGGCTAAATATGCGCCGCTCGTTACTTAACCAACCACCAAGCAGCGCGCCCGTTGAAGCTCTGCCTCTGCAGACTATAGATCCAACGCGAAATTCTACCGTGCTTGTACGCACTGTGTCATTTCCCGCGATTTCGTGTTGAAGTGTCTTAATTCAGAGCAATTTTATTAATACCACGAAAGGCTTGACGTTTATTTCATACAATTAGAAGACATTTGTACCAAATTTCGCGTTTCATCGGATCGTAAAAATACTGACAATAAACGTTACACGTAAATTTCAAGTTCACTAAAACCAACCAACGTCGCGTATATATGCGTGAGAACAGAGTCAATGCAGATAGTCGATATTTTACACGCGACAATCTCGTAAGCTTGACAGTTTGACGTTGTATTATCTAACGGGGTATATATAAAAAAAAAAAAAAAAAAAAAAAAAATATATGGTTTTTCTGGTTAAATTTACAATGCAAATCGAAATGGCGGATAAAAATGCTCGCGAGCCGTGCTTGAAGAGGACGACATATGCCTATATATAGGATACATTTTTTTTCACTCCAGAGATCTCCAACTAAAATACACAAAATATAAGAGAAACGGCAAATTTCCATATAAATCTCGGCATTGTTCTTTTGCCGCGGAAGAACTGACAGACTGTGGAATAAGCGTTAGCAATGATATATTGCCCCAAAACAGATTAAACTAGTTGGCCTGATACCGGGGGTTTATGATGCTATCTGAAAGGATACGCGCGACGCGAGATTTTTCTTCATTAAAGTTACAATACCGGTATACGTTAAGCAAACGTTTAAGCGACGCGTAATTTATTCCACTAAAACAAAAAACTGTGGCGCGAGAGCGAACGTTTTACATTTCTTCGAACCTGGTGCGTTGTATTACATTTTAAGTTGGATTTTCAAAGATCTTTCCTGCACACCGCACTGCATAATAAATCTTTTATCTGATTCACGAGAGAAGACACTTTTAATGAAAACAAATATTACATAATTAATGTGATATTTGCTCGAGAAACACATTCGATAAAAAAAAAAAAATAAAAAAAAATAAATCGTCACGTTATCGCGGAAAATATATGTGTGTACTTTTTTGCGTGAAGAGAGAACCACTCAGTCGTATCTTAATCGATCAAGCGCTCAACTTGAAATTATCGATGTAATTGAATTATGTTTATGATCCGTAATGAACGTGCGGAGCACGGGATGGGACTCTGCTCCCATTGGTTGACTGATTATAGGATAATTGGATTGGCAGACGGTAGCAATTCCGGTCGATGCGCTCGTCATATATTCCGGCGGGTTTCGTGAGTGCGCGGAATTAACGTGGAAAAATGAAACTGCCGAAACTTTTATAAATTCGCGTACATTCGTGTACGTAGTGTGTCGTACGCGCCGAGGTTTGCCTGTTGAACGAATCCGCGTCCCTGTACGCCGATGCGACCGTGTCGATGACCTAAACCACCACTAAGGTGTAACGCGTGAATACAAGAATAATAATTTGGTAATCATTTGCGCCCTCGCGGGAGACAAAGAGAACAAACTAAAGGGAGAAGAGACGCGCGGACGGAAAGTATCTTGCGCGCGATTCCGCAAATACGCGCGCTAGGTGGATCTAATTGCGAGCCGCATCTCATCCTTCGGCCGGAAAAATCTCCAGAGACATGCGACAAAGGTGTACGTGCTACTCACAGTTTCGCGGGCGCGAGACGGCCTGAAAAATATGATGTGAGAGATTATCAACCGTGGATTAATTGCTCGCGCTGTGGCGCACGAGAGACTCTCCAGTTAAGAGAAAAAAAACGAATAATTAATTCGTAGCGCGCGGGAAAATATGAGGAAACATGTACAAATAGGAAAAAGAAGCAACGAGAAAAATCACTTAAGAATTGCATGTGGCGTAATCTACGTCTCGTTGCACGCAAAACAAGTTGAAATAAGCGAGAGATTGGTGTCAGATTTAAAAACAGATTTTACGACAAGTATCCTGAAAAGATTTACATTTTTACATATGATCCTATAAAATTATGCAAAATTATATTAAAAAATTATATAAAAATTATATAAAATTATATAAAAATTTCTAACAATTCCACACTAACAAATTCCTAAACTAATAATAAGTATTAATATCAATAAATTATGCATATAATTCTCATTTTAAATTAAAATGGAAGATGACGTTCAAATAAAATTTCTGATTTCTGTTATAACCTAGCCTGATTTGATCGTATTCGCCTCTGTCTCTCGCGCTAATCCAATCGTCATCGGTTTGTGCTTTCGAACTTCTATTGACAACTGGCACAGTCGACCGCTCTGGGTTAAGCAATGAAATTGTACGAACCTAGGTCAGCGATTCCGAGTGCTCCAGATTGCTTAAACTCTTGAGAAAACAAACCGTGGTCCTCACTTCCATCCCTTACGTTCCGGGAGAAATTTTCGATCATTCTGATTACACGTCGTCATGTTTACTCGTTTGTACAATATAAGTATCAGAATTTAATACAAAAATTTAATACAAATTAATCATTTCCGTCAATTCATTTTCGAAATAGTGTATATTTGATGTACGATTATATTGTTTTTTTCTTTATCTCTCCTTTTATTTAATATTATATGTGATTTCTCGAGAACTTCCTCTTGTACGTAGTTCTTTTCTCTTCGGCGCTGTTTATAAAGGAAAACAAGAGATCGTCGTTATATATCAAAGATACAGAAACTGCGTGATTCTCCCCGGAGATGCTTATGTCTATATTCCGTTTTATTTTATGTACATGAATTTAACATCACGTTCGCCCTCCTACCAATCTCCTACTCTCTTTCTCTCCCTTTTCCGTCGCTCTATTCTATTGAATTATGCACCGAATTCAGACCTCTATGTTGACATACCTACCTTACAATATCTTGTTGCGTCTCTGGTGGCACTTGATTTCCTCGGGGTCGAGATATTTAGAAATTTCTCGAGAATCGTGTTATGTCTTCTTGACTCATACATTGCGGGTGAAGGGAAATATCCACTTGTATAACACGCAAACGTCTCTTTGCGCTAGAAAATAATTTATCAGCGTTGTATTTTTTAAATATTGACATACACAAAGATAGAAAAGTGGCCTTTTATAAACGCTCTAATTCCTAGGATTGTTTTAATCGCAAGTTTAATAATTGAACAACTTGACACGCAACCTAGTGCGCGTTGCTCGCTCGCGTTTTTGAGACCTGCACACATGTAGCGCGCCACTGCAAATATACCGATAGTACGTCGCTGCTATTCAATATTGACACACCGTAGTAAAACGATGAAAATATGTTGCGCGGCCACGCGGTGTCGAGCACGAGCGTAAATATCCAGTAAATTAGCATTAATCTGTTGGCATTTACATCAGCTGGTTCGCGTTCCACGTGGGGAAGGGTATCCAGAACTGTTAACGGGGTTTGAAAATCACGACGACCGACTCGTCGCACGGGAGAGAGCATCGCTTGTAGCCTTCGTGTTTGTCGTTCGCTTGAAAGCCCTCTAACAGGCACGCGAGTCATTTTTGAAGCTGAATTCTCCGCACACCCGGAAACAGACCGATCTGAATCGCGCGCAACCCGCCACTTTTGCCGGGCGCAACATCGAGAGGAACGCGGCCGCGGCCGCGGTCCCTCTTGCCCGGCGAACCGGCAACGCAAATATTTCAACATATGCGCGGATTTGAATTTGATGAGGGAAACGCGAAAATACGGTCAGCCCGGTATTTATCTCGCGTTTACTTTATTCGGCCGTATATGGTAATATTTGAAAGCGTTTAACGCAGAGTAGGATTTCATGATGATTTCGCGAAGTCCTCGCATATCGTTTTATTGCGCGCAAACTAGTTTCAAACATAAAAAAAGTAGTTTCAAACAGTAAAAATATTAAATAGGAAACACTTTCAAATTTATTATGCGCGATTATAAAAAGAAAATAAGGCCGAAATCACAAACTGTCTTGTTGAATTTGGTAGAAAGAGAGATAGAGAGAATTCATAAAGATAAAATGTTAAACAAATTCGCATATGTGCGCATAAATCACGGAATTTAATATTTCCAATACGACAGTATATGGGACGTATAAACCCGTATAGATTCGTGTAAAATTTGTCAAAGTTCAGACCGAATAATGAGGAAGCGCAGAACGTAAAAGCATTTATCGGCTATGAAAAGCTCGTAAAATAATTACGAGCGTCCAATAATTCCGTGACCCGAATAACGGTTGTAGTCGTTCGCCGAGGCAAGTTTTTCGGCCGTGATTCGAGACAGATACAACCGACCGACCGAAGCGGGTCAAAAATTCGGATTTCGATGACGAGAGTCTCGTGGGGACGAAACATGATTGACGTTTCGCCCAAGTTGGCGGAAAGGCGGATCCGCGGGCGCATACACGCGAAGCGACGCGCGACTGACATAAACCGTCAAACGTGACGGCGGGGAGAGAACAGATTGGTCTCCGGTACGTGATCAGCGTGGGGTAGAGGTCCTCTGATTTCTCGCGGAAAGAGACATTCCCGAAAGGAGAATAACGTCTAACGCGCGTTCCGGGCCGGGCTGGGACGATAGAAAGATCGCGCAAATGAGATCGAACGTGACGCCATTTCCATTTCTCGGGAATTTATGAGCCAAGTTTCGCTCGCAGGTGGCTTCGCTAATTACGAACCACATCAGACATTCCGATGCACACGTAATCGTTTATCGACAAAATTCAAATGCATCGAAGTATGTCAGCGACTCGAGAGGCCGATTAATTATTTCGATATGCCAAAAATCACAGAAAAATATTGACACAACTCTTTTTTTAGGACCGACAAAAAACTTGATTAAGTGTCCTACATCTGCAAATGCAATATCTTATTTCTAACTCGCACACTGACATTTGAGATCGTAATTTAATTTATACTGATTTAGATCTGTGAAATGCACGTTCATCTTTGTGTGAGGATAATTTTACATTTTACGTGTCGCTACGAGAGATAATTGGATGTTTTTTCAATAAAAGATTCTATATTATAAATTTCAACGACAATTCAAACTGCTTTATAGCTTGTAGATTTTTATCTAAAGTGAAACAAAATTAAATATCGCGACGCACGATTGCACGACACCAAATTATATTCTATTACCGTGCAGCTGTTCACCGGTATAACAATGTAAAAACTAAAGCCAATAATCGTTTTTGCTTATTAGCGTTCGTGTACGTTGCAATGAAGACGGCTATTTAGTAGAGCGCACTTTTCGCCCGCGTTGCGCAGTTTTAAGGTTGAACCGCGCATTAGCCCGATTTGCTAGTGGCTTCGGGTCCGGTGTATCGTTAAGAGTTTTTGTTCGCGGGAACTTTACCCGAGTTTCTGCTAATTACCGTCTTGTTAATTACGCGCGGTTAAGAAGCAGGTTTATTACATCCGCAGGAAGGGAGAATAAGTGCGCAAGCGACGAATATTTCCGCCGCATCAAAATACAAACCAAATTATTTTGCATCTCCCAATGTCCTTGTGGATCGAAGCAAAGTTCGATTAAAAATCTTACGAAGTGGCGGCGCAGAGTTTTGGATTTTACGCGCGTTTCTGTATATATACTTTATATACGTATATATATATATATATACACACACACACATATATATATATGTATACACATATATATAATATATAAGTTTCTCGAATCTCGAGTACGTCCTATACCGCGCACAATATCAGCCGGTGATCCGGGCACAGCCCGTGTAAAATTCGCCGTAAGTTAATCATACGAAATTTCATTAAAGGATCTCCTGAATACCTCGCAATTAACGCCGCTTTGGCAACGGCATCCGCCCGGTGTCATGGCTAATTAATCGCTAAGTGAAAATGTTCTCGCTCCCGCGTGAATTCGCCGCGTGTGTGTATGTGAAATATTCCTCTTCAAACTTTGACAACACTGTATGCGCGAAACAGATCCTGCGTGGATTTTATGCAAGTAATAATTAGTCGCACTTGTGCGCCTCTATAGGCAGATTAAAATTCGTTTCGGTGAAAAACAAATTTTATACACTCTCTCACATATCGCAATTATACTAATATTAATAATATCAATATATATATTTACTGTTAATTAGATATTAAACAAAAAAAGATTTGTACAATTCAGATGAGAATTAATTTTTCGACGCGAGTTTCTTTTTTATCGCGATTAAAATAAACACGAAACTATTAATGAAATATCAAGTGTTGCTGGCAATGGTGATACGTAATTCCCGAATGAAATATGACCGCAACGCCATATGCGCGAATTAGCAAAAATAATAGTATTCATCTCAACGTGTGATGGACCTCGCGTGTGCATCGCCCGCGCCGTACGTGCGACGCAAATAATGCACTGCTATCCGAATACAAATGTAACTGTACGATGCGGCTCAAGATATAAACCCTCTGTGTATGTGTGTGCGCGAGCGCTATGAACCGAAAGACTCGGCGAAACGCACCGCGGCCGAATTTATTCGTACATACATAATTTATATTTCGCTGTCCCCTAAACAACGCCACAGTAGAATGCAAAATATTAGGTCGCTGTATATGTAACGTCGAGCTTGCTTCGCAAATTTGCATTTTGCAGATAGTTTTTCAAATTAGACATTTTTTCTCCCAGCTCTAATCGTTATCGCGTTGAATCGTAATGTTCGGGTGCACGAAAAATCATATTTCTTTTATTAGTTTTATATTCTGAATTGTTTTTTTTACTCTCGTAATATTTGTCTTAACGTCGACTGTTTTTTTTTTTTTTTTTTTTTAGATAGAGATATTGCGTTTCGAATAACATGCGCAGAAACAGGCGAGTGTCAATTCACACGTTCGCAGCGTCACAAAGGGGCAGCTCGAAATTTCGTGTGCTGGTAACACCGTGTTAGTCCGACGCGACTGCTCGTCGTCCGAAGCAATCACCATTATAACTGCCGGCGGGAATTGCAGAACTTTATCATACCGGGTCTAAACAATGCCCGGGTTTCGCCGTGATGTCAACACATATGACGTCACGTCCAGAGCCAGTTTATCAATGGCAACTAATGCAATGGATGGTCATTCTAACGTATCCTCTCTGTCTCTCTCTTTCTCCCTCCTCCTCCATTTTCACTTCCCGTTATCACTGACGTTGAACTATGCCGCGCCGTCATCCTCGACTGTGCCGGGGCCGCTCCGTGCGCGCAACATACGGAAGAATGCACGTTTCGTGATCTCTCGTGGAGCACAAAAATTTATCCCGTAGTATTGATGCGTTAAGCGTTTTCGCGATATCGGAAAAATGCCATCCAATAATATGACGATACTTGGAGACAACGTTACACACACATACACACACATATATTATTAAACAACGTAAAAGGATTGTTGTAATATTTTTTATGTGTGTAAATAATTGAAAATAACTACTTAAAATATTAAAGTTAATAACTTTCTGTACATGTATTTACTGCGTGCAAAAGAATACGAGTAAAATTTTTATTCAAATCGAGGTGCAAGCGTTTTAAATAGTAGAATCTACGCAGAAATACGCACCTGATGTTTGAAGCGACATCCGAAATTTATTTCAATCAATCATTCGCGCTTTTATCTGTCAGCGACATTCATAAACTAATTGTCAAAACGGTAGAAGCGTTTTAAACGTGATGTCCTGTACACGTCGAGCAAAGCCGCGCTGAGCGCGTAAAAAAAATCCGCGAATTTTCATCAAAAGATTCGCGGAAGAGTCCGCGGGACGGCCCTTATATCTATCACTCTGATTGACAATCGTTTTGCTCGAAGGGCACATGAACATTTTCGATTATCGGGACTCAATACAACAAACCGGCCGCCGAATTCTCCGCTCTTTGATTGACGCATCTGCGTGCGGAGCGTACGATCTCTGTCGCGCGCGCGTGCACCATCTCGTAATGGAATCTCGCGAAGCGCTCGGGGGAAATTGTAGAAGCCTCTCTCCTCTGCACCGGGGGAGGGAAAACTCCTTTGGGATCTCGTTTAGCGAGCCGATATTGAAACGGGTAAACCGTGCCTTTCCGCGACAAAGAGAGAAGGGCGCGCGCGCGCGCGCGGAGATTACTGTGGTTTTGTTTATTCGCGCACACGCGCGCAGCACGTTATACCCAAGGTATCCCCGATGCACGTATATAAGCCAGGGGATCGCGGAAAGAAACGGAAGCCGGGAAACAGCTGCGGAAGGGATAACAGCGAGAGGCGGAAGGAACACACGAGATGCAGAGAAAACGCGAGGGACCGTGCGTCTCTTTCACATCTCAATTTTGTGTATAAGTATGGCAGTTAGCTCCCTGTGAGCTCGGTACCGAACACGTGTCGTCGCGCACGCGTGAGCGGCTCGGCTGCAAATACATATAACGTTGGTATCGCGCGTATAATGCGATACGAAACGTGTATGCATACACGACAACGCGATTGTACGCTAATAAGTTTCTGTGGGAATAGCGAGCGAACGGCAGAATACTTTATTCCGTTTCACGTCGACTCCGTAAGGGTGAAAGAGAGGGTGATTACCCGGGAGGTCGTGGAACACCGCGGGCTCCCGAGTTCCGATTGTCCTCTGGGCAACACCGAGTAACAGGCAGGCGGATGTCAAGTCGGTGAATATTTGATGCCCGGGCGTTTACGTGCATACACGCTCGTAGGAAAAAAAAAGAAAGAAAAACTCTCTGAAAATACGACACGCGCGCATTCACGGAGATACAAAAACGCGCCCGTTTCCCGCCCAGAAATTCGCTCCCACGTTGCGCATTTAAAGAGGAGACGCGCCGAAAAGACGTTGCGGGGTTTCCGCGCAATTTTGACGGAAAAAACAAAAATAACTTCTCAAATAAATAAAAACTAACGTTTCATTAGCAATTTATATTTACAATAGTTTTTACTCTCACGTATAACAGAGTATTTTTACAAACTGTATATGTATGTTGTTTCTTTTTTGTTTTGTTATATTACCATTTATCAAACGACGAAGTTCAATAAAGCCCAAGGATCAGACACAAAAACACTACAAATATCGATTCTTAGAGTAGGTTAATTTGTGTATAAAAAAAGTAATGCGTCATTTTGCAGAATTCGCAATAGTTACAAAGATATATATATATAAACGTGAACTTTGCGCGACGTACTCTATCGTACTTCTTGATGTTTATTCAAAGTGTTTTTCATACTTCCAGTATTAAAAAGTAGCTTTGCGTGATTAGTAAGTATTATAATTCTAAAAAAACGGTTCTCCGCATTTGACGTAGCTGCTGTATCAAAATAGATTCATTGCTACATTGCTTTATCTGACTGAAGTGTAAAAACAAAATATATATTGCTCGTATAATTGAAGGACACAAGGATGATTTTTTTTAAAGTTGTGTCTCTCCAATCACACGACCTCGACTGTGCACAGTGAAACAGAAAATTACATAATGACACGTTACCATATATGCAATCTAGGTCATGAGATTGATCACGAGAAAGAGAGAAAAAAAGAAATAATTCTCGCATGAATATATTAATTTAAGATTAAAATACTGAAGAGAACCGAATCCTGTAGTCGACACGTTTGTGATAATTTTAACAAATACAGCGAATTGTTTACACATTGATATCCGTGTTTTTCACTAGCCTGTAAAACCGGATCTTTGCAATTAAACAATTTACTTTCTTGTCTTGTCGATTTTTGCGAGCGCAAAATATGATAGAATTTGCCTTGTAATGCCTGTAAAGGTTTAATAGAGTGGCGCAGGAAAAGCACAATTCCTTCTGCGGACATCGTATACATGATCGAGATGAAAAAAAGAAGTTGCGCAAGAGAATATAAACGCGCTGGAAAAACACGATTGAAACTTTTGCTCCGCGCGTGGTCACGATCAAAAATTCTCCAAACTCGT
This sequence comes from Pseudomyrmex gracilis, assembly GCF_002006095.1. Lineage (NCBI taxonomy): Eukaryota > Metazoa > Arthropoda > Insecta > Hymenoptera > Formicidae > Pseudomyrmex > Pseudomyrmex gracilis. Next base: position 1,142,587 of record NW_018020609.1, read on the forward strand.
AACATTGTCGCGAGTTTGCCGGATCATTGCCGAGTTTATAGAGCGACATTCTTGAGTTTTCAGGCGGACGAACGGCGAGACCGTTCGGGAGACGCGCGCGGCCATCCTCACTCTGTGACCGTACGCTAACAGCTTGCAGTCTGAATGGGAAACTTTTACCGTAGAAAATCCCGCGATCGACTTTCCGCGAAAGCCTATTTTTTAGGGAAAGAGAGAAAGAGAGAGACAGAGAGAAAGAAAGAGAGAGCGGTAAGGGAAGGGGCGACGACAGCGACGTTGGGCGAATGGAATTGACGTGCTTCATAAAGTTTTTATGGGCTAACCTGAAGGAAGTTGCTTCCTCGCATGCTGTTTACGTACGCGGCTTTTTACGAAAATTGTTTTGAAGAGAAGGAGAACCTCGTGTATGTTTTTCAAAAAGACACGCTGAAAATTTCTCAACGGAATTGTCGTTTGTAAATCGTATGATATCGCGAGCTTATCTTGTGAACAACCAAAAATATTGACATAATTTTTTATATAAAATATACGTATATTTATTTTAAAAATATACATACATATAATTAAGGTGTCAAAAATTATATGTATACACAATTAGGTAATATAAATTTAATTTACAAATGTTATTATTATTTATCTAATTTTCAATTAAAGAATATAAATTTAAACTCTCTCTTAGCGAGCAATTTCACAACGATATATTAATTCAATATATTACGTTAAAGAACGTTTTCTTTAAGACAAAATATGAAATATTAAATTCACAGCAAACTGTCCACAATTACGGGTTTGCTCCAGACATTACCGGTCGATGCCTGAGCTCATCTTTTAGGCTAATCCATAAGAAGAAGGGATTCGCTATAAAAAGAATCACTCATCCGTAAGAGAACTAACTGGCGTGAGTCTAAAAGCTCTGATTGTGACCATCAAAGGTCGCTTGAATAGGTTCATGCATTTATTTCTTGTGATGGTCAGAGCGACAATTTTTTTTCGAACGGAAAATATGTAAAAAATGTACTCTATAAAGTAATAGCAATAAATTGCGATATCATTGTATTGTCGCGCGTGTAAAACGACAAACCAAAAATAAATATCAATAACGACACGTTCAACGTACGTGGTCATTTGAGAGCAAAGTCGAGCAAACTATGACAAGGAGATAGCAGAATGCGTTTGTGGATACGGTTGATATACACTGTGTGTGTATACTATATGTACTCCTCGTTGTTGCTATATACATCGGCTACCGACTTCTTTACAGGAAGAGAGAGCAGGAATGAGGCCAATAGGGTTGCCACAGAGTCGCCTTATCAGCGGTTTATGTGGTACGACGTGGCATGGACTACCTCGAGGCGATTTCTATATGAACGGTCCTTGTATGAGCATGTACGTGGCATCGTACATAAGATACGTGTGTATGTATATAACTCCCCATCCCATTTAACTTCCGATATATAAAGTGTTGTATCGTCGAATAAATCAACAGTCTGATAAAGTATACACATCGAGCAGCGTTTCTTTTCGGCGCAGTAAATATAAAAAAAAAAAAGATAAAGGACATTACTTGATCAAGTCTGCGGGAATACAAAATTAGTAATATATATTTCACAATATATCACTAATAAATTTACCTCGACGTGATATCAATATGTTGTTGTATGTTTCTATCTTGTAAACAATTAATTAATTAATTAAGACTGTTTAATTTATATCTTGCACACTTGAAACACATCTTCATTCGTGATGATTATTACGTAGTCGCGCAATCTAAAGCTACAGAACGTTACAGTCATGCCACACGAACATTGATCGATCGGCGACTATCAATCTGTCTCTTCGACGGCAAATTACGCGTGGAACGGCATGGAGCACTTACCACGTGAACAGTTTACTTTCTCGTCCGTAGTATCACCGATACAAACGGATCTCTGTAATTTGCGACTCACGGCGTCATAACGTCACCGCAAGCGTGCGTTCAATTTGTCCGTCGACGACCGGCCGGTCTGGCGCGCGTACACACACACACACACACAAACACGTACACGTGGAGTGTAATATCGTCAACTCTCACCGTCACCGACGTAGTCGTCGCCGATTTCATCGCGCGTATTACCATTTCCAATGTTTTCGCATCGCACACTCCCGTAAGCGTTATTATCTCCGCTTAACGGGGTGTCGGCGTTACTTCGAATCAACTCCCTTCTTCAACGCGAGATCAAATCGAGTCGCGTGTCCCCCTCACATTTTGAATACAAAGAGCTAAAATGTCCATGAATACCTTTTCTCGAGACATGTCGAGGGGACATGGCCGTGCGACCGATATGGTCGAGGCATCTCGAACGGCCAGTATATTATTAACGGCTCGAATGGCTCCGCAACGATGGCCCCGGAGGGATTGGCGCACGGATGAGAAAGCAATCGAACCGATGGCAGAGTGTCCACTGATAGCGTTGCAACGCTCTCCTACCGATCTGGAGGAAGTAGGCCGTAAATTTCGCGACCTTATTCAGGACCGACGAAGATTGGAACAGTGACTGGGTGAGACAGAAATGGCAGGACGATACCCGACTCTTCTCTTTCACGAGACGCTGACTTTTCGGGTTGCTTCGTGTCGTGAGAAACATCATTTCGAGCATCGATGCGAAAGAAAACTCGGAAACATTGAATCGATCGACTTCCGGAATCACGATTTGTTCTTGACGCCGTTGATACATTGATGACAAAGAATATAATTTTTGAACAGAAGAAGGGAAACTGAGTTTTTCTGCTGCATGTAATTGTTGTTTGAGTAAAATAAATCTTGATTTAAGTAAAAACAAATAAAAATTGTAGAATAGATACGTGGGACGATGTAAAATAAATATTTGTATTAGATAATAAATACAAAAAAAAAAAAAGAAACGTGTCAACAGCACACGGTGTTCCCAAGCGGTCACCCATCTAAGTACTGACCGTGCTTGACGTTGCTTGACTTCGGTGATCAGACGAGAACCGGTACTTTACAGACGTAATATGACCGTTGACGTTACAACAACCCCTTCTAATGCGTGATATGTCACACATGGAACTTCTGAATTTTTAATTGAAAAAAAAAACATACAAACGAGATAAAAACCTGTTCGATTTATTTATAGCCAAACCAGGTTTTATTTATAGAAAAAAAAAACAATAATATTACAACTAAAGTGCAAATTTGTTTTCTCCGAAACTCGCGAAATGCAAGTTTGTATCATCGTTACGTGTCAGGCAAATTCCAATATAACTGGTTGTACAGTTGATGTAATCTAATCGAAATTATTTTCGCCGACACGCGGTATCTGAACCAAAGTGCAGAGTAGGATTTAATCGCACGAGTATCTTAATCGGTGCAGTCGGCAAGCAGACAAATAGTGGCCACAGGCTATTGGCTGGCGGGCTTGCGGCAAAGCTCCAATATAACTCAGGCCACCTGATAGTTTCATTACTACAGTAAATTTGCCGGCCGTGGTGAGCCCCTCTTATACGTTCTGCATCGTGTATATACGAGTGTGTGTTAAACGATGAGAAGATGAGAGAGAGAAAGAGAGATAAAAAGAAAAGAGAGGAAGGATTGGAACAGGTGAAAAGAAAAGCGGTAAGGGATAGTTTGCACTATTCGACGAGTCGCAGTGGTGGTAGGTCGAGATGTATCAGGATCGGTTGCGATCAGTAGGAAGTTTGGTTGGAGAAGCCGTACCATTTGTTCTCCCGAAAAAGAGAACACACGAGAGAAGTGCGCGCGTTCGCGGCTAACGGCACATTTCGAAGTGCCATTAAACGAAAATCTCACCAACCCACGAATTGTGACGAACGTCATGTCGTTCGTGAAATACTCACGATTATACTTGCACCGTGTTAAGTAAGTCACGAAGTAAATTATTTGCGGTTTATCAATTATCGATAAAAATCGCGCAAGATGTTATCAAATTTTTGTTACTTATTATATTTCGTGCGATGTAACGTGCATTTTTGAGAGCTGAAGTTTACATTATCGTGCGCGATAGAAAATGCGAAATGTTTCTACTTTACGCGATATTTCGCGCTCGTGAGCGTTTCTGAAGAGTGGAACGGAAAATACGTTCTCCGCTTTAGGTCGCGACGACGACGACGACGATGACGACGAGCGACGACGTGCTCTCGCCTCGAAAACGCAGAAAGTGTTAATTCGCAGAGAAGCCGACGGCGCGTTTGATGTACCCTTTGAAGCGCTTTCGCGCAGGGACCACTCATTTTCCAATTTATCCCCGAGATCTCTCCGATGCAAGCGCGCGCGCTCACTCACGCACTTCTCGTCCGTGATATATACAGACATATATATATATATATATATATATATATATGTATATATACAGATATAATGCCGGGGTTAGACAGTTCGTTTGATGTGGCTCTGAGCTTCCTCCCCAATGATACTCCACGTTGCTGAAAAATGCTGAAAAACTTTGCCCTTCGCTCGGAACTCTCGAGATAGCGCTTTACTTAGGCCGTACGGGGTCCGCGAGAAAGCGCGCAGACGCTTTTAGCGCGCGAGAGATAGGCCGCGCCCCGCGCTTACGCGCGGAAACTTTATGAAAATATGAATGCCCGAGGTTTATTTTTATTAGAGCGTCCCACCCCGCGTCCACCCCGCTCGCATATGCGGAGGGCGCGCGCGGAATGCCCTTGCGAGGCTTCCTCGCTTCGAGCGCGCGTAAGGGCGCGGCTTTTCCATCAGGAAATATTCCGCCTTTTGATGTTCAAAGCCACTTCGCCCCGACGAATGACATTACGGCGAATAGGGGTAATACGCCGCATTCCGACCGGCATTTCAACATCCTCGTTCACCACCTTCGACCCCATATGCCCGAGTGCCTCTCGCGTACAAGGCTCACCCCTCACGCCCACCGCGCATCCACATACCTCTTTCTCCCCCCGCATCGACAACTCACGAACGATTCTCGATGCTTGCGAGCAAACGCGTCTCCTCGCGTCGCGACACGCTCTCAATTTTCCATTTTCCCGTCTATACTTATGTATGTACCCGATTAAATAACAAGCGCGCGGTACTTCTCGCAAAGCACTTTTAACCCAAATATCTTCTTTTACTGCACATACATCGTATACGAAAATATTTTTCCAATGCGTTCTCCTCTCGATTTTACAAGCTTTCGAACGTCCCGCGGTTTAAAACGTTTATACGATAATACCCCGTATGTATTATTTTATTTAAAAGTGTATTTGAGTCAACTAGTGTGTATTTTAATGCATGTATTAAAAATTATTCCGTTTAATTGGAAAAAAAAACGTTCTTCATAAAACGAATAATTCCGCAAGAGCGGTACAAGCAGCAACACATGCTCTCAAATTTATCGATTGCTTCCGTCACGAGAAGAGAGTCGGTCGTACCGCACGCTTTCTCCATTAAAACCGTGCTGAGCTGTATTTCACAAAGCTTTTAATGAAAGCACGTAATAAACGCCTATGAAATGCTCCGGCGGCGGCGCACGGCGAGATTTATTTCATTGCTCTACTCTTTTCGGTAACGAGAAGCTAAATTCGTTACCAATGAGACGTACTTATAGCGACCGCGCGACGCGGTCAATCGTCGCGCGGTTATTAGCGAAATTTCACCGTGCAATACGCGAGAACGAAAACCCGAATCTAATCGCGATTCATTAACACGTACACGTGCGCCCACACGTTCAGCGACCAATTCGTATTGTGCGTTTGTGGAAATAATATTATTACATATGGTTTCTTGGTAAAATGCAATATTAATTTGTTAAAGTTTATATGTCACATTTTGTAACTCACATGCAGTTTAAACCGGAACAATATTATTTAGCAAGTTTAAATTAATTTGCTTATAATCATATTGCGCCGTTCGTGTCGCAAGTAAAATAGTTTTGCAACAATTATACAACTATTTTGCACAATAATAAGTTTTTCAATAACTGTTAATTATTGATGTTCTTATATATTAATATATGTATGTATATACATATACATATATATATATGTACACACATACACATACACAGGAGCTCCTACATATATATATATGTATATGTATATATAGAAGCATCGATAATACATATATGTACTCAATCTATTGTGTAATGCAACGGAGAAATCTCGGTGCCAATCAAAACTGTGTGGCTTAATCAAAGTTCAAATAAACTTATCCGACTGCTACAGGCACATCTGTGACGTTGTGCGTACGTAATTCTGTCTGAAGTTACACCTCTCTCGCAAAGAGGAGAAGTTGGAGCCATTCTGTAACATAGTAAAACGAGAGAAAAGTAGAATGAAATATAAATGTAAAGCAATTAGAACACGATAGTTTTGCGAAAACAAATCCGCAGACGTGACGAAACTATTTTCGAGAGATGCATTAAAAGTAGATACGCAAGCGCCATTTATACATACGTTCTCAGTAATTTTAATTCGATCTTTGCAAGATTTTATGTCAATAAGAAAATTACCAATAAACGCCATTAACAAATAAAAAAAAAAAAAAAATCATTTACTCGATCTTGATTAATCCTTCAAACTGCGACATGTCGATAAAACGATTACGTTTGCCGGCAAATTAACGGAAATTGTGGCGCGAGTCGAGCCGCGCCGTATAAAAAAAAGAGCACTTCGCGACGGAACTTCTAATACGTTCAGTCATTCATGCCTTGCCAATTCCGAAACTTTTTACTTAGACTTTCCCGAGAAAGAAGAAGACGGCGTAAAAGTGAGTCGTAAAAAGTCCAAGCAATCATGTTTATACGACGTGAATGCAAATTTAACTTTATCCCGAAAGATACTATTACACCGGCATGCAATAAGATGATAAAATTTAAACAACAGCGTAGAAACAGCTTTAATGATTTGATTTATTTAAAATTCAATGTCTTAACTACTTTCTTTAATTAAACGTATTTTTCTTTGATTTTCTGCTCGCGCGAACAAAAACAAAGCAAAGGCGTAAGATCGACCGCGTATTTCGTGCGTGCGTTTTTTTTTTTTTTACGTGTATCGCGTGAAAGACCCTCGTTTAAACTCTGAACGTTTTCTTCAAAAACGGACGTTGTCGTCTCGCAGCAAGCGAGACCGATGCAGCGCGAGCTCATCAGTTTCTCGAGACGCACGGAGGCTGTTCCGCGGGGGCTGTTACAGAGAGTAGTCGAAATGAAAGAGAATCCCCGCGTCGTCTACAGAAGACATTCATCCGCTTTTAATGGCGTCCGCGCAAAAAATGCTCTTAGTCGGACGCGACGTACCGTCGGTCGCCAAAAGAAATTTCACACTCTATGATGATACTCGGTGCCTCTTTCATGAATACACATAGAATCATCGCGTTTGTCGTATCGCTCGCGTTGATACGTGCAACAAGAACGCTCTTGTGATTTTTTGTTTCTCTCGTCACGTCAACGACACGTTAATCCTCGGCAAGTGACGGAGCATTGTCCGCGATCTGTCTTTACAGAGAGCTAAATATATATGATTTCAATTTTAAGCAGATATTGTCACATGGATTATCATTTGTCGACCGAATAACGTACCACTTCCATGAATTCCATGGAGACAAGCGTTAAAATATTCATGCGCATGAGAACATTGCGGATGTATCATTTATAACATCACGTTCTCTCTCTTCCTCTCTCTGTTTCTGTTTCTATTAGGCGTGTGTCATATCGTGTAATATGTAGAACATCGTTATACATGTGACGTGTATGCGCGAAATGTAGAGATTACTAGCGAACAATACATACATCGCGCTAATACACGTTGTATTAGCAACGTGAAATAAGAATTATTTATCGCCGTGAATAATTAGAGATCATATAGAAGAGCAGCCACACATCGAACAGGAAGTAAAGTAACGACAAGAACTACCGACTGGTTTCATGAATGACATAAATTTTGAGAACACGTAGAGCTTTTTACAAACTTTGCCGCTCGATCAAGATACGGGAACTTTGCGCAAGCACCGTTTCCTGTCATCGCGACCTTGCATTCACAACTCGAGTTGTGTCGAGCTCCTTTTACACCACACCCGTTCGACATCGTTCGTCCTTCTTGCGGTTACCTCCTCCTTACCCACATACGAGTTTGCTCACGTACTTCGGTAGTCCTATTACCCCGATTTCTTTGCTTTTCGACGCGATACATCATCGAAGTGGCTTTTTCACCCCGTCCACCCTCCCACAACGGCCGGAACCATCGCGGCACGTACGTGCTCCTTCTGTGCCGCCGCCACTCGTATCCGCTCTCGGCCATTATGAGCGTTCCACCTTTATTCGCTTTCTTCAGACGCGGCCGCGTATTTCTTGACCTACACGAGAGAGCGAAAACCTACACGCGGGAGAGAAAGAACATTGTTTGTAAAATTGAATTTCAACTATTAGAAGTAATTTTTGCAGAATTAATTTCCCTCAAAAAACCCAAATAAACGTATTTAATAAAAAATTAAAAGAAATCACACACAGTTGTCGTCAACTGATTAATGCGCGCGATTGTAAATATCACGCAACACGGTTTGCAAATAGACGACAAACGGTGGCGCGTTCATTAAGCTCAAACGCGTCGCGCAATCAGGTAACAAAATCCTACACCACACCGAAGTGACTGGCAAATATATCTATGGAGATTACAATCGATATCGCGCTCGCGCTCGCGCGTACATGTTAACAGCATAAACTGCGACGAAAACCAAAATTAACGATTATCCCGATGGCCGGAAAATTGGCTCGTCTGACGAAAAGTTACCGCAGCACATGAAAGGCTGGGAATGTTCGGCAGTAACCTTTGATCCGTGAACTATGCGGCTATGTCATACCGCTTCAGCGGTTACGCGGAAAGTAATTTAGTTAAACCATCCCGTATGCGCAATAAAACGACTCTCCCGTGCGCGCACAGTATGCGTCATATCCGAGAGAGCGGGGAAGGCATAAGGTCCTAAAATTCTATAAGCGCGCACCGATGCGTGGAGGTAAAAATTTACACTAAAGTACATAAACTCGCTGGCGGAATTTTATCGTATTTTATGGTTAGAGGTCTATTTTATGCGCTACCACGCAGAAGCGATCTGTGTTTAATAAATCCGAATGAAATTACAATGGCGAATCCAGGACACTTTGTTTTACGCAATATTTCACACGTAAAGAAATACAAGAAAGAGAAACATAAACTTTTATTAATCCTGACGTTCGGAGAAATTGAGAATAAAATTGTCTTTTCTGCGCTCGCGACACACGCCGCGAGTATTAAAGTTTCGTAAGTGCATAATTCATTGTATGCGGCATTGACAGGTTTCAAGTTTCCTATATACGGAAAATTTATGCGCGCATTTGTTGGACACTTTGGGAACACGCGTTGGAATCGAAGGATACACTAAAGCGAAGGGTGGTGCTGTGTACTATGTGACACGCCGCGAGAAAATTGGTCGGTAGTCTCTTCTCTCTCTCTCTCTCTTCCTCACACTCTCGTATAAAAGTTGCTCGATGCAAATATCGCGGGTCGCCTCAAGATTGACGATAACTTATACCCGCCTTCAGCGAAACTTGGCGCGCTGTTCTCGTTGAAGGGACAAAGGCGCGCGCAAGCGATAGCTCACAAGGAGAGGTATTTCACCATCACGTGGAACTTGAGCTATCCGAGTTATTTATCCAAAAGATTGCAAAGTATGCTTAAGGACATCACTTTTACCAATATCGATGTAAGAATAAAATTTCAAAACGCATAATACACAATGTGCGTTTTGCGCATATCTATATTCAATTTAAACCTATTACAGTTGAACAGTTTCAAGTTTTTCAAAATCAATAAAGTTTTGAGAGATAAGAACTAATTATAAAACAGAAACTTATCTAGTATCTCTCGAAAATAAAAAAATCCTATATAAAAAAAGTCATTTGGACCGAGAAGTGCGCGTTTTGGAGCCGAATGTATCGCATCTATGTATTGTTGCTTCTTTTCCGCGTTGCCGATTGGTTAGTTGGTTGATCGAGTCGAATCGAATCGGTAAGATCGAGAGAGTAAATAATGAAAAGCGATTTTGAGACAGTTCGTCGTATATGTAAAGAAAATTAAAAACGTAACTAAAGTCATGTGACAGGAAAGAGTAGAAAAACAACACGTGAAAATAACGTGACTGTAATTTATAGTATATATAACATTAAATAATACATATTATATACATATAATTTATTATATATTTATAATATTATACTTTACTTATTGTATTATATGTATTATATACATACTACAGTAATGTCACTGACCTCGGCCGCGCGGCCTTGGCGGGGTCACTGACCTCGGCCGCGCGGCCTTGACGGGGCACTAACCTCGGCCGCGCGGCCTTGGTGGGGGGAGGGTCACTGACCGCGGGCGCGCGGCCTTGGCGGGTCACTGACCTCGGCCGCGCGGCCTTGGTGGGGGGAGGGTCACTGACCGCGGGCGCGCGGCCTTGGCGGGTCATTGACCTCGGCCGCACGGCCTTGGCGGGGCACTGACCTCAGCCGCGCGATCTGGGTGGAGTCACTGACCTCGGTCGCGTGATTACGGTATATATATATGTGTGTGTGTGTGTGTGTATATGTGTGTGTGTATGTATGTGTATTATATATAGATATAGAATATTATCTATAATATATGTATATTATATATGTATATGTATAATATTTTCTTTTTTACTCTTTTCTTTGTCACGTGAATTTAGTCACGTGTTGTTTTTCCATTTTCCTCTCTTTCTTTTATTTTTTGAGTTTGATTTTTATGCGTTATTTTTGACATCTCTTGTAGGTGTATTACATAGTTTATAAGATGTATATATTAGCTGTCATCGCGGTGACAGGTTGTGTTCACTGACAACACGTTAAATAAAAATAACAATAGCGTGCGCGTAGCGCGCGTCTGTGTTGTGCTAGTATTAAAAAAATTTCGTCTTGACACGCTCGCCATTACGATCTAATATTTATTTTCGCGAAATTTGTTGCGCGCGAGCCACGAAATATCGTGCTCACTGTTTTACGATCTCGGCCCCGCGTATTTTCTCAAATTTCTTTCCGACCTGTGGAACGGTATTACATATAAGAGAAACGCAACTATCACTTGCGCTCAAGTGCGCAATTGTAGCCTTTCGATTTCATTTACAGAGAAATGCCGTAGAGGATAAGGCGGACGATGGTAACAGTGGGTATGGCAATTTCGACCCTTGTCCTCTCCACGCCCACCCACGTACCTCACGACGAACGTAAAGAAGTGTTAGCTCCGCAACCAATGTTGTTCACGGTCCAATACATCTTATCGACTTTACTTCGTATCCCATCTACGTGGGAAAACTCTCATTCTTTCTCTTCGCCGAACCTCTCTCGTCCTTCTTCACGTCCGTCTCTCCCCGTGGCCACCACCCCCTCTTTTAGTTCTCACCGTGCGTTCTTTCCTTCTCGCTCCTTCTCGAGATTATTTTTGTCTACGGCTTTAAATCTTCTCTCGGTACTTTCAAATAAAGTTTACGGTAGCGCCGGAGTTGATTTATATCGGGGAAAAAGGAAGAAACGACGCGGACGAGGAAAGGAGCCTTGCGCGCACGACTATGTGGCCACGGAGGGCGCAATAGCTGCGGCATTCCGCGCGTTTGAATTGCAGCTGAATCCCAAAACTCTCAAAGTCCACCGTGAGTTCTACACGAACCAATCCCGCGATATATTAGGCGGGAAACCTAACGTTTACGCACGTTTTTCTATGATTGCGAGTTCGCGCGAAGACACGCCGACACGGTTCGCAATCAAGCGACATTTTCTTCTCTTTCTCTCGAAAACCGTGCATTTATCTCGCTTAGATCGCGAACACGTCGGGAAAACGAAGGGCACTTTGCAATTGTCCCCGCAAATCGTTTCTTCCCGCAGAGCAATGTGCGATAAGACAAGCATCTCGAAGATCGAGTGGCAGAGATGAGATTTATCAAAGCAAAAAACCATTAAGTTTATAATGCACGTCCTTTGTTTGCGATAACAATGTTCAATAGATTAATTCGTTTCTCTCGATAGTTTGCGATTTGTTTTATAAATCTGAAAGAAAATTCAAGCAATTAAATGTTTCACCTCGAGGGAAAAACTACTGAAAAAGTACTCCTCCCTTTTTAAATACGCCACGCCTAATATATCGCCACTGTGTCTTAACAATAGGCATTTGTCGCACACCCGGCGATAAATCGCACGCCGATGCACCCGACTGCTCTCGTCAGTCGGAATCGGGTGGTGCATTTAAGTGCCAGTCGCCTCGGTAAAGTGCGAATCTGGCGTTCGCGCGTGCCGGAGAAACTAGCGGCGGCGAAGTCTTATCGCGAGGTGTACACCCCATGAAACAAGAGAGTAGATACACCGACTAGTCTATCGTAAACTATTATACGGTGACTGCACCCTCGTTACTGCCGTGCGCGCGGTCACACGGAGTCGGAGAGAAAAAGCTATCTTGATTTATCGATTCTCCGTTTAATTTCTGTTTCCTCCCCGTCGCGCGCGCGCGCTACTGATTTTATTTCACGCGCGAGAAAGGACTAATTGCTCATAAAACGCGCGTTGTCGCACAATGACAAACAATCTCTTTATGACAATAAATTAATGTCGTCGTATTGTAGTGAAAACGTACACACAGACCGTTGCGTAAGATAAAACAAAAGTCTCTTTTGTAATTCGCAAGTGTCTGTTACAATGTACGTTTGCGAGTGAAAAATATCAGCGCAGTGCGACGCGACAGTATTGTTGGATAATCACAATGTTGTTCCAGTCATACACACGTTTCGCTAATGCCTCTAAATCTCTGTAATGTGGGATTTTACAGCGCGTATCCAGGTGCGAAGCAAGCAACGCGCGCATCTGGCAGCATACCACGTGTTCACCTGCACACGCTTAATGCCCAAATGGCGTGCCTGTGAAATTGGAAGAAAACAGGGAGGATCCGACGCGTGTGTGCACGCGTGGGATGAGAACTTACATGCCAGTTACACCGCACATGGATCATCCCGTGATTCCAATGAGCACCGAGCGATTTACGTAATTAGGAGAGATATCCGAAACTTCCCCAGGAGACAGGAGAGAATAATTAATCTTCTCGAATGACTCGCGCGTAACAGAAACGCGGATCACGTTTACTGCGTTTAAGTAGTGGTATATCTTCTGTCACTTAGCGAGAAATAATTCAAGCCACATCGAGAAGAAAATAATAAATTAATTTTCTCTCAACGCTTCAAAAAGAGCGATAAAAATTTAGTAAATTAAATAAAGTAAATAAACTAATTATATTTCGATGCGCTGTGCTACACAAGAATTCGGGACGGACGAGCATCGTAAGGGTCCCTCCTCCGAATACGCGCCGGTCGTGCGAAATCGCGAAAAGATATAAAAGACATTCCGTGATTATCAGTGCGCGCGGGCAAAATCCGCCGGCGGAATGCTAAAAGGTCCGCCCTTTACAGAGAACAGCGTAACGCGACTGGAAATTCGAAATCCCGCGAACGTGAAGGATCGTTTCGTATTCCGAGTGGCGAGGATGTAAATTTCCGCGCGTCGATCGAAGAGAAAAGACAAGCGATGTCTGCCCCGATAACGCGCGCTCTTCTTCCTTACCTTTCCCTCTCGTACATCTCCTTCTCCATCCCCGCAACTTCCTTCAAGGTATTTCGCTCGTGTTTTTCAATACGTAGGCACGCTGTAGTATTTTCGCAGGTTACGTACAAACTTTTCACTTAAGTTCCTTCATTTAGTCGGCCGCAGCAGTATATTGGTTCGGCAAGTTGTACCGGTCGAACTTCCCGGCGGCGCTAGCTGTGCTGCAGCCCTCGTAGTATATTTACTTACGCGCGGCGAGTGTTTTACTCTTTCTCAGGCGACACGAAACGCCTATAAAATTTACGTCTCTTGCGTTTCTTGCCGCGCGCGTTGCGTGCAATCAAAGAAATTGTCGTGTGGCCTCGAATCTCCCGTTGTAAATTCCCTACAACGGGGACAGTCGAATTCCTCTAGTCGCTCTTCGCGACTATTCTTTGTGCCACGTCGCAGTTATCCCGCTCGAGCGTGCCCGCTTCGAATTAATTGCAAAACTTTCATAATTATAAGTTATAATTTATATTATCTGCGCAAAAGGGTTCTCGGAACCATGGGAAACATGCGATTATACCGATCGCGCATTATTCGCGCATCCCATTTGGATCCGTAGAAAACTTCCGTAGCGCGGAGAGATGTACAAATTTTAATTTTCCTCCATACTCTATACTCACCTCGTTTCTCCTCGAGTCGCAATTGACAGTCTAATTAAATTTCTCGGGTAAAGTATTCGTTGGCGCACATCTCTGTAATGAATAAAATCTATTGTACGCGAACGTTTTCAGCGCGTTCTTCCACCATACTTTGCGCGGCTTCATCTCCGACCAACTTCCGAGAGACACCGTGCCGCGCGATCTCCGCGCGAAATAGCCACGGCAGCGGCGTGTTACAAGCATCGCGGAATTCGACGAAAGAGGCGAAAACACACACACACACACACACACACGAGAGTCCGAACGAGCGCAGCGCATGTAGCAACACTCGCGTTGTATGCGCGCCCATAAACGCCACAACTTTCCTTATTTATAGCCGGGCGCGCGCGTAACTCAGAGCCGCAGCTACTTTTCGCCGATGTATTTATTTGTTATTCCCGCAACGGCGGCTGCGAAACTGGGACGGTCGCGTGCACGTAACGTGTGTCCCTGCTTACGTCGCGAAGAGTCCAAACGCCGTTATTTACCGAGACTCACCCCGGCTGCAACGGGCCCCGCGCCGCGACGCTGTTTTGCAAATAACTACGGCGATAGATACGCGATAATACGAGAGACGCATTTTCTTCTCTCCGAGAAAAACATCTTGATCCTTTATGATTCTCTTCTGATATTTACGTTTCTGAGAAGGTATTAATTAAATATCTGATATTCCGTAAGCTTAAATCATTATCTTTCACACCGGCTGCTTAGAGCCTTATAACAGATTGTATTAAATTTCCTTACCGCATTTTCTGTTATACTACGCAAGCGAAAGCAATGAATATTCCATCGTACCGTCCTTACGGAAATCTCGGAGCACATAATCCCGCGCGCTTCCGCGCAGATGCTTGATTTCAATTTGATGAATTATTCGTGCGAGCGAGTAAGGCCCACCGTGGAAATTCTATTCGATGAATAATATCGGACGCGGAAAGTGTGTGTGTGGATCGGGATCGTGAGCGCGCGCCTCGCCGCTGCTTATCGCCATTAAAGTTCGCGGCACGACTTCTTGAGAAAGGCGGGAAGTTAAGGGTTGTAATCGCTGTTTAGTCAGCTCACATCGCGCGGCACACAGATTATCCGCTCGTTATCGCGTTATCCGCGGCGCCGTCACGCCGTCACGTTTCTATGGCGATCGTTCCGCGAACGAGAGAGATGAGCCGAAAGAAAAACCGACGTTTACGACGCGCGCGACGAACCCTTTCACGAGATAACATTGTACTTACTTCGCGCCCCGTCGACAAACGAGACGGGGGGGAAAAAAAACCGGCCGCTCCCGTCATTCATTACCCTTTGTCTGCGAGCAAAAATGTATTCTCGTTACATGGATATTATAACAGCTTCGAGTTGTCGCGCGCGCACTTTGTACGCCTCGTTTTTGTCTCATCCATTAAAGTGTCTTCGATAATAATTAAAGACTCAATATAAACGGATCCTCCCCGACAATATAAACGGAAGCGAGGTAGGAGGAGCGCGTATGCTCGATGTAATAAAGGGCGCGAAATAATGAAAACTGTCTCGACGTTATAAAGAGGTGTTTGTCGCTGTCTTAATAAAACTCGCTCTTGATCGATTCGTCGGTGGTTCAACACGGTGTCCGGAACACGAGACGTCATCTCACGAAGGACCAGGCGATGTGCCGCCGTCAATTTGCGCACCAAGTCTACGAACACGCGCACACATAGTCGCGTGCATCCTCCCCGCTTGCGGGAGCGGAGCATCCGCTTTTCCAATAATAACATGTTTATCGAACGATGATGCGACTATTAAGCCGAACGTAGGGTTCAGGTAATTATGCGGCGGCCTATCAGGCCGGGAAGCACGGCTCGGTTAACATCATAGATATCGATGAAGCGTGTCCTGCCGCACTTACCCTCTTCCCCCTTGCGGATCTGGGCCACCCAATTACACGCTCATCTACGATCCGGGATCTAGGAGACGTACAAATTGATCTGTCTAGGAAGTGCCGCGGATCTCTCACTCGACGAGGCATACGGTTATATAGGTATCGACGCGCGATATCGGGAGGACGGATTGAGGGAGTCCCGTGTGCTCTCTACGTGGGGGGCACCGACGCGGCGCAACCCGATCTCTTGAAGGCGGAAATTACGGATACTGCGGATATCCCCCAATTTAACAGCCAGCGTATAATGCGATACGTCTTGCCAGAATTGCCGAGATATACTGCGACAGCGGATAATCGATCGTCGCTTTCGTCGGACCACTCTTCAAGTACGTCCTTCCTCCCTTCCCCAATGACAACCTCGGCGCGCGTTGTTTTCGTTCTCTAATCAGAAACGAGGATGTGATTTACTGCCTGTCTCGGCTCGTTTCTACTTACGTCAGATTTTTTTATCAAAATTCAAGAGCAATTCTTTGTTTAAATATTGTACGTCTAAAAAAAAAATGTTTTTAGTAAAATTGAAATAAAAAATATTTTATATATAGAGAGAAGTGTGTTAAAGTAAAATTAAATAAAATTGCTTATTTTGAAAGATCAAACGTTTCCGAACATTTATTACATCCTTGTTCATCACTACATTTCCGCAATTTCCCGATTCTGATTAATCCGATAATGTTTGTCACACGTCAGTTATCGCTTGTTCCCAAACATAGACAGGCCAAGACAAATCCGTGATGCCGACGCTTATTTACGATCACGGTCGAGATGTTCATCACTCGGCGCTAATAGAGATTGTCGTTTGTCTACGACCGTAATATCGACATTGGGCAAACATGGCCAGTATTATGCTTAGTGTCTTGGCAGAGATGCACAGCCAACCAAGTTTGCGCTCATATAGTTGATTCACTTACGCTTCCCCGTTGCTTCTGTTCCTGCGATCTTGGATCGTCGATATACGAAAACGTAATTCGAAAAGGCTTTTCAATAACGTCCGATTTGCATTTCAAATAAGCCGATAATACAATTATTTCTAAGTGCTTAATGGAAGTCTGAAATGCGACGTTAAATGCGAGGCGAGAAGAGAACTTGTTGATATTTTGCATATCAAAGAAACATTTCGCAACGTAGACGTCCGCTGTTCTTATATTTTATTTTCTATGTCGTAAAAGTGTTTATATTTAAGAGTTTGATCAAAAATGTTACCTGTACGTACTTATAACTTTCTGTTACTGGGTTTTCGGCAATTTCGAAACTCGAAACAGTTAATGACCCACATATATATTTACATCGCGAATTAATTCGCATTAAATCGACGTGTTGTTCAGTTTGAGACTAAATTAAACTCGTGTTCGGATTAACTTCTCCTCGCCAATTTCATTCGAGTTACTAATTGGAAAAGTCTCTTCGCCGGCTGAATTCTGCTGACGAGGCTTTATAATACTGACCGTGTTTCGTGTCGCGCGGCGGGAAATACGGCGCAGTCGAGTGCGCAGTATGTGGGATACCCTAGTACCATACTCGTTTCTCCTCGCGCGCGGTATTAATAAGAAGCACGAAGCTAATGAATTAATAAGGTCTCAAGTTTGCTCGACTCTCTTTCCTCGACACCTAGCGAGCGCGCGTGCTACGTACACACGTACCACCACCAACCGACTTCGTGTACCTGCGGAAACACGACCGCAGTATGACATGCAACCCCCGGTGCTTGCTCGAGAGTCTGGTAGGTAGTGGGCGCACCTACCGCGTGCGAAACGACGGGACTTGGCTGCTGCCGTAGCAGAGGTCTCGGCAAGTTTCCCATTATAGTCTCCCTTAACTGGTACTAGGTGTCTCCTCCACCCGCCCCCGACATGCTCCTCGTCACACAACACACACACACTCTCTCTCTCTCTTCCACTCCCGCGGACTCCACGCCTGGTGCTTCGCCCTCATCTTCTCAACCCTCTTGCACACCTAAAGTACCACACACCTTTGGTGGTAAGCTATGAGCTCGAACTATTCCATCGTTACCGCTATAGTTTAGTTAAACGTACCCTTTCGCTCTGGTTCGTGCTCGCGCACTACGCATCCCCCTCACCCGTCCCTTTCCTTTTCTCACTCGCTTTCGTCCTCTCTCGCTCTTTCTCTCGTTCGCTGTCTCTCTAGAGCGCGTTTCTCGGACCTAAGTCTACAACATGCAAATTTGACCCCCGCCGAATTTGCTCGAACCAGCCAATCTTCGTTGTTCGGCAAACTGCGGCGACGACCCGAGCGGAGACACGGAGAAACGGCTGCTTCCGTGGCGGCGGAGTCGGCTTCGTCAGGATCGACTTGGAATTTCGAGGACGCGCCGGTGAATTAGGCGAATTCGATTAAATCGGATTCGTGTAAACAGCCACACCGCACGGTGGAAAGTTTGGCGCGAGCGCGGGTTGCCGTAGCTGCACGCGACGCGCGTAGGAGAGCCATCGAGGGGTGGTTTCTCGAGATGGAACTTTGAGGCAGGTGCATCTGACTTTGGCAACATCCCCCGGTTAGACCTCGTCTTAACGTGAGGTTAATTAAGGCTGCGCTATAACTTATATAAGCAAATGTCCAGCTGTATAACGATCAGTTAGCGGCTTCGTGTTGTGTGAATTAATAAGTTTTGCTTCTTGACTCACATTTAATATAATTATTACATTTTCTAAATAAGACATTACGAAATAACATTTAAAAAAATATCATTTTTGAAGTTACGAAAGGTTGGCATTCTCATTTGTATAGCGCGACTACGATTATGTGAAAACTGCACGAATGAGATAATTTTAGTAGACTGAGAAGGATAGATTTAGAAACAGAAATCCTGTGCTTTATAAAGCACAGGATTAAATATTACTCCGTGCAGTTGTCTGGAAAAAAATGTCAGGTCGTAACGAATGCGGAGCCGTTTCGAAGAGAGACGTAATTCGTCAGCACGATGTATAATGGGGAGCTCGAGATACAATCTTCCCGTTATCTTCTTAATTAGTTTCATTTCGTAACCTCGCCGTGAAACTCCTACGTTTGACAAATGACATAAGGGGTTCTTACTGGAAGGGATCTTACATCTCGCCTACCTGATCGCACCAGATAACATTTTTAATTAAGCAACGTTTCTCGCGACGTACACTCTGTGAGCGCACAGAAAGGGATTTATCTCACCATATGATATTGGAAGAGAGGAGTTTGAAAACGATAAGATTTTGTTGGATAACATTCTTTGTTTGTCGCGTGAATTGAATTAACGCCGGTTCTTCTTTCACGCAGAAATCATACAAAGAGAAACGTTTCTCACATATAATTCAACATTAAATGAAACTGCAATGCTCGACATATGAAAAGTTTCTTTCCTTCTTTTTACCGCAAAAAGATGAAAACGCTGATTTACAGGTACGATATCGTTACGTGTATTTCTCAAAACATTGATCGACCCGGCATTCGAATTAACGTTTTCAAAGTTACACGGCAACGAGTATGTATGCATCTCCGCGTACATACCGTGCGTACACGTCATATCAAAATCTTCTTGAACAGACTGACGGGGCAAGGCGAATAACTGTAAATAGGTCGGGATAGTTGTCTGCCTTCGCAACATGCTCCGCCGAGCGACGGTGACGCCGATCCTCAAATATACATGGATAGACTTCGTATCGGATTTCCCTAGCGGGCAAGAAGAAGCGGCCTCGCCGACGGCATTTCTTTCTTGCGCGAGCGAGAAGTTCCTTTGGCGATGCGCGTCGCGTCGTCGGTGGTGCATCCTCTCACTGTATCCTCGCCCGATGCGAGCACCGGCAAAAGGCACCGGTCCGGGATCTCGCTACGTGATACAGGTCTCCGGCGAGTACTCGAATCCGCACCGGATACAGAACGTTCTGAATTGCAAATTACATACATCTCGGGCGTTTCTCGTCGCGCAGAAGAAAAGACGCGACTGCGTCGCGTGCGCCTTGATGGCGCGATTGAATGATTTAACCTCCTGTTCGACGACACCTGCGATTTCCGCGCGAGGTCCTCTAGAAACTTATTATAGTCTCGTTTGAAATCTCTTGCGAAAAAATCCGAGACAGAAAAAAAAAAGATGATTTATTTCCACCTTCGTGAAAAATTCACTGATTTTGTCTCACGATCAATGAGACGACGACAATGAAACTTAAGAGTTACTTGTCTTCAGCTACAGAGAAATTTATGTATTTTTCATATGTCACTTTTCTCCAATCCTGGAAAAAATAAATCTTACCACGGAGTAAAGGGAACGTTCTTAAATCATTAACTTTACAGAAGTTTACAGGGATGAATCGGAGATGCTTAGCGGTCGTCGATAGTGCCGACTCGAAGACATCGTGTATCCCTTAGCCTCTGTAGAAACGACGAGTTTGCCGTCCCCTCTCGCCAGTCTTTTCCTCCTTTTGCGCGTGATTCTCCTCTCCTTCTTCTGTTTCTTTCTCTTTTCCTCGCCGTTCGTCCTGTCTCCGTCTGATCGCCGGAGCTCCCCATGGGACTCCGGAAAACCTTGCCGTTCGCAAATCCCTTTCCTTGCCCCGGCGGAGCAAGAAATGCAACTCTCCTTGGGGAATTAATTGCGCCGTAAAACGTAGATTCAAATCCGCGCTTCAAAGGAGAGAAGAGCAACGAGAAGAGAAGGAAGATAGCGCCGCGGCGCCCGTTTTCCTTTTCTTCCATCGTCCGAAAGGTTTTCCCAAGATGGTTCTCATCTCGGCTGCAATCAGTGTCGTAAATTGCTTGCAATCGGCCCTGCAATTAATTCCGGCTCATCCTACGGGATTTATTATTCTTAATAATACCATAATATTCTTAGATGGTAAGACAGTTCCTTGTTCTTGCACTGCAGCGTTTTTCCTTTCTTTGTTCAAAGAGACATATTATTTCATACGGTTTTCTGTACAACACGCGTCACGCGATTTTCAAAATTTATGTGTAAAAATTAAAGTCGTCTGACATAGAAACACGCGATCGCTGATATAAACTTACATATCTTAATTACATATTCACATAAGAATATCTACGTTAGCACAATATGAAAATTGTTATCTCATCCCGGAAATAACGTCCTCTCATCCTTTCAGACCGTAAGAAACCGCGTCTAGGTAAATTCATGTGGCCTCTTACTTCATATCTTCATATCTATATTGTTTTCATACAGACTTTAATCTCGTTTTTTAATTGTCCTGTAGTGTTTCAAAGAAAAATTGCGAATTTTCTCAGAATAATACAATACGAAAAATTATATGTACATATATGTATTACATAAGTATTACATCGCGTCGAATCAAATACCGGTCTATATCTCTGAGGAAAAAGTCCGCAATCAGTGACGATAAATATTATTTACTACGCGTGAAGCAAAAACATTTAAACTGACTCGACAGATGTAAAAAAAACATCAAATGAGTTCCAGGTATTCGCATACATTACGTTGTGATAACTATCGTAATTTACCTGATATATATGCAGATCAAAGTGTACTTGTTTGTTAGTTCAGTATCTTGGTTACATTAAGTATTAATCTCTCCTTGACTATAAGTTTTGTTCTAAGAAAAATATATTCTTGATTCATTTAAACAAGACGCTCCAATTATGAATATTTCAACCTAAGGTCTTTCTAATTGTCATATAATTTTTTCAACGTATAATTTTGCAATGTCTATAAGAAGTATGTGAGTTTTTATAACAGTAGAAAATATCTCTATTTACGAAGAAATGTTATTGGATACATTGTAGTTTTCGATTTTATTCAGATGAACTGGCTATACGCTCAAAAAACATATGAGATTACACTTTTGAAGTAATGTAGTACTTATTTCAGTTCTTTGCTTTTAAATAGATCATTAAATTGATTTTTAATCTGTTTGATTAAATAAATATTGTTGCGAGATGCGTGCCGCGTCGACACCCATTAGAAAGAAATGTTTTCGATCGTTCGGTTGCGTGACATTTGTTCAAAGATTCAAGAGATCAGATCTAAACGAAGGCCGGAGCGGAACGGACGCGCGGAAAGAAGCTCCAGACGTTGTTATTCTCTTATCCGGATAATTTTGCAATTAGGTGAGTTTTGTAACGCACTGTGTGTTAGCTCTTTTCGTTTTTCGCGAAAACGCGGCAGTGCGCAACAATATATATTTGTATAAAAAACATATACGTTTGTAAATTTGTTTTAAAACTCTAAAGAGATATCTTATTTCGAACAACAAGACGCTTGTACAATTACAAAAAAATACTAAATCAAAATACTAAATGATTATAAAACATTATGTAATTATTACATTATTACAATTGGCTTACATACTAATAATGCAGCTATGCAGTCATAATCATATTTCCATAACGTATAAATATGTAACAAAATATTATGTTAATTAATTACTGTCTGTTTTTTGTTCTCATGTAGCTACAATCTTTGATAGTACATATATAATTGTAATTACTTTTCTATTTCTAGAAATACAATATAAAACAGCAATGTATATAGAAAAAAAAAAATAATTTTGCTATTATATAGCCAGCAAAAAATTGTTTAAAATTAGTTTTCTGTAATTTTCCAAAAAGTTTGTTGGTAAAATAAAAAATTTCAATAAACTTAGCAAATTTTTCTTGCTGCTGACTATATAGTGACTTATATATCAATCTTACTTTTATTAATTTCTTTAGTGCTATCATCACTTTCGACGACGCCAAATGTAATTTTTATGCGACAAAAGGCTCCGCAGTGAATGTGCGCCGTACCAAAGAGATATATTTTCTACTCTAGGAAATCTGTTTTTTCTAGAATTGTTTTTGTAGAAATCGATCTTTGATCGTCTATTAAATTGTGTTCGTCTATATAAAACTCATATTCTTGATAGTCATCCATTTAGAGATACAAGTGCAATCAAGGAAGATGATATTTTCTGCAGTAAGTGTGATCTGTATCGCAGGATTTGGATTAGCAAACAAACTCACGCTTCGTAAGTGGAATCACGATATAGATATATAGATTTTAGATGGATTTTTTTTAAATCTATGTATCGTAATACTATAATTCTTTATAATATCTTAAGTATAATATAAAAATATCTTAAATATACATATAATTTTTGATCCTGTAAGAGCGATATACGTAAGTCAGAACATATTACTATACCTACAGGTTTACTCTCTTGTCCTCTTTCTCATATCTAAAGTATATTTTAATTATTTTTTTTATAACACATATACCGAGTAGTCTATTTAAACCAGATCACTTAAATATCTCTTCCAATTGTGATAATAAAAAAATTACACCTTTTTCAAGGTTTTTTTTATATAACAATTACAAAAATGATCTTATTAAATTGTTAAAGTATTCATAATTAGAGCGTCTTTTTTTTTAAATAAGTTAAGAATATATTTTTCTTAGAGCAAAAATTGAACGGATAGCGAAGTCTCTCCTGCCTACAAGCGTACAACACGAACAAAAAGAACAAAATAGTAGTTTGTTTAGAAACTTTAAATCGCCATATCTCCGAAACCAAGGCCGTCCCTCACGCAATTTTTTTAAGATAAATTACTCAGTATGACCTGCTCTACAACATATCTAGAGCGCACCGAAATCAGTGAGGTGTGCCCTAAAATAAATATTTATCGAAACCTGATATCTACCACGTATAGGACTTGATATTCAATCTGTATACAATATTTTCTTCTCTAGTACTATTTTATGTTAATTTTTGTTATGTTTGTTTAGCTGTAACTACCTGTAAGCGCGATTCGACTGACTATTCTACATGTCTGTTGCACGCAGTACAGAAAGCATGGCTACGATTTGTGCCAGGTATATTTTTTTATTTAATTACATAACTATGTATTTGTGTGTAATGAGTAAACATATGTGATAGTGAAATATTTTACTATCACATATGTTTACTTGTTGTAAAATATTTACCTTACCAATACGTTTAGACAATTTAATCAACCTCTAAAAAGATCTAATCTACTGTAATAGCGACTTCATTTTAGTAAAAGTTTTTTCTTGATAGGATTACCGGAATTTGACTTTCCACCTCTGGATCCATTATTCTACGAACACGGCGAACATACGTTTGATACCGGTGTGATACATGCGGAGCTCAACATAACAAATTTAACCTTAAAAGGTTTGAAAAATAATCAACTAACCAATGTAAGAACGCATTTGGCCGATGACGTATTCCGTGTGGAAATTGACTTCAATATACCGAAACTTTATATGGATGGTTATAGTAGTATAGAGGGTAGATTAGGACCTTTCACACTAAAAGGCAAAGGTACAATACATTCTACGCAAAGTGTGTACGCATAAAGTAACATATAAAATATATGGCATTTTGGTCTGTTTCTCTTAAAATACAAAACTTATTTTAATTATCAAATTTTTTTAAAAAACTAAGGAAAGTTTAACTTAACTATACTTGATGTCAGAGGCACGTATGATCTTATGGGTCATGTTTCAAACGACACGTGGACTGTTGAAAGATTTATACTTTATCCATCTCTTAAAAAGTTAGAAATATTTTTCGACGACATATTTGACATCACAGAAATAAGTAAGAAACATCTTGTATAAATAGAATTCTAGATCTCAAGTTTTTAAGAATATTATACCAATCAAAAATATTATAATATGTTATAATGTTTTTGATTAGTATAATATTAAAAACACTATAAATAAAAAATATTACTTTTAGACAAGCTTGTCGTCGCTTTCATAAATGAATATTGGCCGTCGTTATATCGAGAAGTATTGCCAATTTTGTCCAACGTATGGGAGCCATGGTTAATAGACATAGTCAATCGATTCTTCACTAAAGTATCCTTCTTCGAACTATTTCCATAAACGTTATTGTATATATTAAAACTATTACAAGTAAGATATGGAAAAAATATCATGTAAAAATATATATGTAAAACCTATTTTAATACTAAGCAACTTTAAACTGTCAAACTATGCTATTGTTACAGGAGATCTTAACCTAACCTAATCTAAATGGGGTAGGTATTATACTAACATGGGACATAAATAGACAGGTCCGTGATAACAGATTGATTGTAGAACATGGTTATCCGAAACTAGAAGTAAGCAAAGTAAACATTTATTTTAATAAATTGTTTGATAGCAAAAAGCTAAGTAAGTACAATAAATTACTGGATATAAAAACAAGACTTGCGCACGACTTTTAACTTGATATTTTGATATAAATTGTTTTCTCTAGATGATTTTGCTGTGCATTTCGTGAACGAGTACTGGACAACATTGTATCGATTTATTTTACAAATGACAAATAAATAGATTGACCAGTGGTGCACTGACTACAACAACCGCATATTTTTAAAAGTTTCTTTTTCAAAATTATTTTTATAAAATATCGTTTTGTAGGAGCAAAGTTCAAGCAGCAGATCTAAACAGTGTCCGGAGCGAAACGGACGTGCGGAAAAAAGATATTTAATGTTAGTTTGTGGAGATTTCTCTTTTAAAATGTCACAGATGAAGTAGATACGTTTTCTTTTAAAATGTCACATTTAAAATGTCAGTTGTAGTAAATAATATACATATAGTTTGTTTTGCAATCAAGTTTTAGCTGTCGACTGATCAACACGTGATCGCGTTCGAATCTTTAAAATAGAGTAGTGATTGAATCAACAGTAAATCTTCATCTTTGGCTCATTGATTGTATATATTATGTAAGGAACAATCGTGTCCAAAACTCTCTAAAAATTAATAAGTCATATAATAAAAAATGTTTTACTACTATACAGGGCGTCCCGTAATTGCCGTCTCACCGCTTGTAGGCAGGTAAAAAGGGTTATTCTAAGACGAAAAGTCCTATATCACTTTGGAAGATTCGCAATAATTAACGAAATATTAATTAATAAAGATCCGCTAATCAGCGTGCATCCAGCATAAGGACAGCCTAGTCTGTCGGGCCGCAGTGACGGAATGGGAGTAACTAATAAAATAACATGCGCATACATAGAGCGCATATAGGCTGCGTTCGAGCAGCGCGCTATAATTGTATTCCGTCGCTACGGCGCGACAGACTGGGCTATCCTTATGCCGGGAATAGACTATGCGCGCATTCGCGATTCGTGATTCGCGATTCGCGATTCGCGATTATACAAACACACTTTTTGCGTGTATTCGCGTGACTACGTAGCTACGTAGCGCATCGCTACGAATCGCGAATCACGAATCGCGAATGCGCGCATAGTCTATTCCCGGCATTACGCTGATTAGCGGATCTTTATTAATTCATATCTCGTTAATTATTACGAATCTTCCAAAGTAATATAGGATTTTTCGTCTTAGAATAACTTTTTCTTTTTGCCTACAAGCGGTGAGACGGCTATTATGGGACATCCTGTATATGACACATAACTCGACAAGTTATCACAAAGACCGCTTAATGCGCGCCAGCTACCACAACGAGCTAAAACAACAGATAAAATAGACATACTAAACATTACGGTATGATGTCTAAGTATCGGAAGACTATAACAAACAATCAAATAAATAAATAAATAAATATTGTAAAAATTAGTCAATAATAATATGCGTTTATATGCGTTTATATGCGTTTTTACGTGCAATATTTCTGAGATTAGTATTTTGCGGTAAAATTGTTCTGTGTCTAGAATCTCAACGTTATCCCATTGGAAATTATGGCCTACATCGCTACGGTGTCGATTAACAACAGACTATCGTTCGTAATTCTGATAGAAATTACGTTCTGTTAATCTCGTCCGTAATTGTCTTTCTGTTTGGCCCACATAAGAAGCGTCACAAATAGAACAATTGATTTTATAAATTACATTGTTGTTCGAGCCATGTTCTAATTTATCCTTGTGTGCTTTGATGAATCTTTTCAAAGTGTTTCGAAGATCTAAAAAAGCATTTAAAATTAATTTTCTTTAAAAATCTCGTTAAATTGCCCGTGATTTCAGAAACAAATAAAAATAGATGCTTCCATCTTTCCACTTCTTGACCACATATTCTGCAAATTCTCACTCCTTTCACCGTGTTTAAGATTAATGAAATGAATTATTCATTACTAATTATAATATGTTTGTTTGCAACATATAAAATCTATTTTTAGCAGTGATCGAATGAGTAATAAATAGTCTCCAATGATCAAAATGTTTCCTCACGTATTAAATGCATTCAGCGTTGAAGTATTTCTTTTTTGGGAGACAGTGTTTATGCACAACAGAAGCAGACGCGACAAAAAACGTAACGTAAGTTTTCCTTCAAAAAATTCATAAAAAACTGCTTTGTGAATTTGTTCAAATATAAATATTGAATAATATAATATTGATTAAAATGATACAGTGACCAAGTAAATAAAATTTTACTACTTTATGAAAGTACAACACGTAAGCAATTTTAATAAAATTTAACCAATATAAGTATTCGGTTTTATATTATTCGTATATTATTTGTTTTTAAGTTATTTCTAGTCTAAAACAACTTGTATAATGCATGTCTAACATTTTAATACCATCTAATCAGTATCTGTCAAAAATAAAGCAAAAAAGAGAGAGAGAAAGAAAAAGAGAAAATAATATATATATATGCGAAAATGTACAAGTATATATGTACGAGTATATACATACCTATACTTTGTGGAATCTTATTGCGTTTTAGCAAATAACTCTCTTTTTTTGTTCTATCTATCTATCTATCTATCTATCTATCTATCTTTCTATTTATTTATTAAGTTATTTATTTATTTATTTATTTATCTTTACTAATATTATTTTATGTTAATACTGTTTAATTTTTTTTAGCTGTAACTAACTGCAAGCGAGATTCGCCTGACTATTCAACTTGCCTAAAGCGTGCAATACAGAAAGCGTGGGCGCGATTTATACTAATGGCGTGCTATGATACGATTACTTTTGTCACTTTAATACTAACACACAAAAATATTGTTAATAATACTATTTAAAGAACTTCCGGAATTTGATTAAACTGTCAAACTATACCACTGTTATAAGCGTGGGCGCGATTTACTAATGGCGTGCTATGATACGATTACTTTTGTCACTTTAATACTAACACACAAAAATATTGTTAATAATACTATTTAAAGAACTTCCGGAATTTGATTAAACTGTCAAACTATGCCACTGTTATAATTTATGCTACAGGAGATTTTAACCTACCTGGGAAAGACATTAAACTAACATGCGATATAAATGGACAGGTCCATGATGACAGATTGATTGTAGAACATGTTTATCCGAAATTAGAAGTGAACAAATTAAACATTTATCTTAATGATTTGTATGACAACAAAGATCTGAGTACAATAAATTACTGAATATAAAAACAAGACTTGCGCACGACTTTTAACTTGATATTTTAATATAAATGTTTCTCTATAAATGATTTTCTTTGGTTCTCAAGACAGCGGTCATTTCGACAAGCGATAAATATTATATGTATGTTAACTTGTAAGCAGCGTTCAAAACTTCCCTATACATTTCATTTTCATCTTGTGCGATCAACGGTTTAATAAATTGAGAAGAGAAGAGATTTTCGAAGAGATGAGTCGAAAGTTTCTTCGACGAAGCGATTTGCCACAGAAGTGAGTCAGCGCTAGACACCCGATTTTGCTTGTAGTAATAATAATCAATTAACTTAAATATATCGCCTCATATTTCACAATTTTATTTTAAATATTGCTTATATTTATTTATTTATTTCTTACAAATCCACTGATTCCGCCTACAGTTTTATAGATTATTTTTATATAAAGTAATGCCTTTTTACTATGATAATAAAAATCTACTTATTCGACTAAATAAGTAAAAACATTTAGACGTGTGCATAAAAAAAAAGATGTGTAAATTCCTCTTAATTATGTAATTTCTTTATTTTTAACAGTAAATTTTAAAGTAAAAGAATATTAAAATGTTAAGTATTAACTTTCTCATCATTAGAGCTACGTAATACTGATATAACAATTATAAACTACAATATCGTTGCGAGATGCGTGTCGCGTCGACACTCGTTGGAAGGGAAAAGTGCTTCGACGTTCGACCGTTCGGTTGCGCGGCGTTTAGTCGACAAAAAAACGGGTTTGTTTAATAGCAACGTTTAAGCAGCAGATCTAAACAGAGGCCGAAGCGAAACGGACGTGCGGAAAGGAGCTCCGGATGTATCTGTATTTTTATCCGAAACTCTTACATTCTTTAGTAAAGCGAGTTCTGAGACGAACCGTGTACTTATCTATTTTTCGTAAATCGCGGAAACACGGCGACGGTGCAACAATATTAAAAAATAAGAGAAGAACAGTGTGAGTACCACATATTTCGAAATATTTTTGAACACAGTGTCAATCTGGTCTCCTGGCTTTCTTTGACCTGAAGTACATCTTTTTTTTAAGTTTTGTGTATGTGATTACAGTTCCATACAATTTATACTAATTGCTACATTTCTGAAAATAACTGAAAATAACATTTAAAACTAACATTTAAAGATTACATCATATANAATTACATTGCAAATTCAATTTTCTACATAATTTTCTAAATTATTTCAAGATCTTCAAATTAACTATTATAGATACTCAAACAATATATGACATTCATTTATAATAATTAAACATAACAAATTAAAACCTTTAAGTTTATGTAGTATCGAACTGTATCTAGCAAAGAGTTTGTCAATGTGAATCATGTCCTAGATGCGCAAAATATATTTTCAACCGTGTAAATTCTTATATATATAATGTAATATGAATTATATATATAATTATTCGAACTAAAGTCAATTCAAAACTTTATATAGAACGCTCGGTTTGCATCACAAGTGTACAAAGTATCTACTTTACTTTCCTATTTGGTTAATTTATAGATACATATGTGATGCAAAACAAGCATCCAATAAGAATTTCTGAATCGAATTCAGTTCAAATTATTACGATACCGTTCATCTTACGTTTTCTAATCAAACCACATTTTTTTTAAATGCCGATTGTACTTTTAAAGTTTATAAAATGTAGGCTCGGTGAATTTTAATTATATTACTTAACTACTAAATCTTAATTATATAATTTGTAATTTGCGACTGATAAAGACTCTACTAAGAGCTTGAAACGTTTCGCTAGATTATTTATACTGTAGTATGTTTGCAAAAAGATACATTTGTATATTTTTATATGTATTAACTTTTTGTGTATATATACCTTTAATGTTAATTTATGGAGTTTTTCTCTTAAAATGTCACAAAAAAGTAGATAAGTTCTCTTTTAAAATGTCACAGGTNAAGTAGATATATGTACAGATTGCTTTGAGAGATGAGCTAAGACTCATATACTTTAAACCTAACTACGAAAGTTAACCAGTAATAAGAGCCGATATGCTGAATGTTTATGCGGAAAAAAATATATAAATACATATTTATATTTTTAGGAGTGTACATTTTTTATACATGATAATTTAAATTGAAATTTCGATCGCTTCCTCAATTCGGTTACCACAACACTTGGTGTTTCTCTCGCAATATCTGAATATAATACTCTGTGAATAACGCCATCTTCTACCGGTGTGATANTTAACNAATTAACAAAGAATTAAGACTCCTTATTTAAACCTAACCACAAAATTTAACNGGTAAAATTATTTATCTTTAATAACGCTTGACAGTTAACAAATATTCATGTATGAATTNTCTTGTAAATTATGTGTGAGTATATAAATATTATATAAATAACAATGTTCTCTTCTTTTTTTTTTAGAGAAGTGTTACGGATGTTTTAAAAACCTATCAACAACAATATAATATGATGTTCTATTCTATAATAGTCGGTGTGATTTGTGTTGCCGCATTTGGATTAGCTGACAACAAACTCGTGCTTCGTAAGTGATACTTTTGCAATTTTTAACATTACTTACAATGTGTATATTATAACGTATACTACAAAGATGAAAAAAATAAGCTTTNGTAAGCACTATATACATAATACTATACGATAATACATATGTACTTGCTATATATGATGTGTGTTTTGCTCTACATTATACAAAATACAACTTTATATGTACCCACTTTAATGCTCTGTTTTATTTCATTGTTATTCAGCTGTAACTACTTGCAAGCGCGATTNGTCTGACTATTCTACATGTCTGTTGCACGCAGTACAAAAAGCATGGCCACGATTTGTACCAGGTATAGTTTTTACTTAATTACATAACTATTTGTGTCGGATGAGTAAAATAGTTTACTATCACATATGTTNACTTGTTGTAAAATATTTATCTTAACAATACGTTTAGACAATTTAATCAATTTCTAAGAAGATCTAATCTATCGTAATAGCGACTTTATTTTATTGCAAGTTTTGTCTTGATAGGATTGCCAGAATTTGACTTTCCACCTTTGGATCCATTATTCCTCGAACACGCCAAAGGTACATTTGATAACGGCACGTTAATTGGAGAACTCGGCGTACAAAATACAACCATAATAGGTTTGAAATATAATCGATTAATCAATGCAAGAGCGCACTTGATCGATGACGTATTCCGTGTGGAAGTTGATTATAATATACCGAAACTTTTTCTGGATGGTTATGTTAATTTGGATGCCAAAATAGGACCTTTCACACTAAAAGGCAAAGGTACAATAAATTCTACGCAAAGTGTATACGCATAAAGTAACACATAAAATATATCGCATTTTGGTCTGTTTCTCTCAAAATACAAGACTTATTTTAATTATCAAATTTTTTTTAAACAATAAGGAAAGTTTAACGCAACCGCACTTGATGTCAGAGGCACGTATGATCTTATGGGTCATGTTTCAAACGACACGTGGACTGTTGAAAGATTTAGAATGTATCCATCTCTTAAATTGTTAAAAATAGTGTTCGACGACATATTTAACGTCACAGAAATAAGTAAGAAAAAGTATCTTGTATAAATAGAATTCTAGATTTTAAGTTTTTAAAATGATCATACTAGTCAAAACATTATGTTATAATAGTTAAAAACACTTTACATAAAAAATATGACTTTTAGACACTGTTGTCAATGATTTCCTAAATGAATATTGGCCGGCGTTATATCGAGGAATGTTGCCAACGTTGTCCAACATATGGGAGCCATGGATACTAGACATAGTCAATCAATTCTTCACTAAAGTATCCTTCTCCGAACTATTTCCATAAACGTTATTGTATATATTAAAACTATTACAAGTAAGATATGTAAAAATTATCATGTAAAAATATATATGTAAAAACTATTTTAATACTAAGCAATTTTAAACTGACAAACTATGCTATTGTTACAGGAGATCTTAACCTAATCTAACCTAACTGGCGAAGGCATTATACTACCATGGGACATAAATAGACAGATCCATGATAACAGATTGATAGTAGCACATGTTTATCCGAAACTAGAAATAATCAAAATAATTTCTTATATTTATTTATTTATGTCTTACAAATTCACTGATTCCGTCTACAGTTTTATAGATTATTTTTATATAAAGTATGCTTTTTTATTATGATAATAAAAATCTACTTATTCGACTAAAGAAGTCAAAAAGTATTGACGAGTGCCTAAAAAAAATGTGTAACTTTCTTCTATGTAATTTCTTTATTTTCAATAATAAATGTTAAAGTGCAAGCGCATTAAAATATTAATTATTAAATTTGTCTTTGATCATTATAGCTAAGTAATACTGATATATAAGAAGTAGAAACTATAATATTGTTGCGAAACGCGTGTCGCGTCGATACTCGGTAAAAACAAAAATTGCTTTGATGTTTGATCGCTTAGTTGCGCAGCATTTATTCGACAAGAAAACGGGTTTGTTAAATAGCAAAGTTCAAGCAGCAGATTTAAACAGAGGCCGGAGCGAAACGGACGTGCGGAAAGGAGCTCCGGATGTATCTGTATTTTTATCCGAAACTCTTACATTCTTTAATAAAGCGAGTTCTGAGACAAACCGTGTACTTATCTATTTCTCGTAAATCGCGGAAACGCGGCGACGGTGCAACAATAGTAAACAATAATCGAGAAGGACAGTGTGAGTACCGCATACTTCGAAATAATTTTGGACACAGTGTCAATCTGGTCTCCTGGCTCTCCTTGACCTGAATTACATCTTTTTTTTAAGTTTTGTGTATGTGATTACAGTTCCATACAATTTATACTGATTGCTACATTTCTGGAA